>NW_011888987.1:2370167-2372150 GCF_000151845.1 Pteropus vampyrus | reverse complement strand
GTGCTCAGTTTATGTAACTAAAATTCTGCTATAAACATATTTCCCTAATTATCCTGGAAATTTGTCCATCTGGCAAGCTCTTGGGCCATTGCTTGCTCTTGCATCTTATTCTCATCTCTACCTCTGAGACTTCAGTCCTCAAGAATCAGTCAGGCTCCAAGACACCACTGTCCTCTTAGGGGCCTCGGACAGCCTATGCCAGACAAGTATAGCTGCAGTTGGTTCCTCAGACTTTGGATGCACTTGGATTTCAGAACCACGATTTCATCCAACTGGGTCACAAAATCTTCAAAATCATTAGGAGCCAGCCGGCTCGTCAGGATCTCCTCTTGGAAGCCCAGCTCAGGCATTTCATCCAGCTGTTCTTGGTGTGCTCAAATGACCACCTGCTGTGCGTGCCCCAGAGAAGGCTGGAGTGTCCCGGCAGTCTTGGGAGAGCAGCTGGGGACCAGGGGAGAGCTGGGCCTTGTTAAGCACCTGGATCGGCCTGTGTTTGAGCCATTCAGTGTCCTCATTGTAGCAGGGCAACCTGATAGGGTCTATGGACAAACCCAGCTCCTGCCAACCAGTAGCTTCAAGACTGCTGTAGTGCTGGAGCCCAGCAGCATTCTAAGCACCAAATTTCTCTTTGCTTAGAAATCTAAATATCAATAGCCTACCATATTTTCTGTTGCTAAGCCTATATACTTGTCAGGACCTTATGACACCTCAGTTTGGTTCTTCGGACTTTGCCTGAACCATTATTGGAGATTTTTGTAAAACTTTAAGCTTTGGTCTTTTGCCTTCCCAGCTAAAACTTCTACTATAATACCCTAGAATTTTCCTGATGCTGGTTTTGATGTAGTAGATGGGTTTAGTCCTGGGCCTGAAATCTTAAGATGGAACAGATATGTTAAAACTCTCTCAAAACACCAGTCGGATTCTTCTTTCCATATTATAGAGATAGTTGCCAGATAATGAGTTACTGAAGATTTCAGAAGCAATTCAGCAAAAGCAATAGAGATTTTTGACGTGAATTGCATTAAGACTCAAGCATAACATTTCTTTTTGCTTTTCCCAAGTTCAGAATGTCACAAACAGATCACTGTTTTCCAAATAGGACAAGGACACTTTCAAAATTGGAACTGTAATTATAATCCCTGTGTGCTAAGTTCTGTACTATATCCAATTTGAAATTGTTATTGCTAATGATCAGAGCACACAAAGTCTGACTGGTGGCTGTCTAGGATCAGCAGGTAAACTCATCACAGTCAGTTCCTGGAGTTGAATTATTTGAAATTGGCAGGTGTTTTCTCTATTTCCATAGATTTATTTCACCTTTTCCTGACAGAGAATGTGTTTGGTGACCTCTACTGTTTATTTAGCTTCTGCATACATTCCTTAGGATTTGTTTTGTGTGTGAGTTTTTGGTTGCTTATGTTTCTTGTTATGCTTGGCTCCTACTAGAAGCAGTAGTGGTGGCAGTCTTCTTTGGATTGGCAGTCAAAACAAACATGATACTCATTTTAAATATCTGGCTTTTAGTTTTCATATAAAAATATAAGCACCATTTACATAAGTATATTGCTTTAATTGAATTTATTTTCTGTTCTCCACTTGTCCCTAAAGAAGTACCAACAAATTCTAAAATTGCTTAAGAGTAAGCATCAGAAGGAAAGAAAAGTGGAATAGGGATAAGCCACAAACTGAATAATCAAACCTGACATAGGGGAAGAAAGTTAAAATAGGGTTTACTTTCCATATATAATTTAGAGAGGGTTAAAGCTCTCATTTATAACTTTCTCCTCCTCCCCATCTTCCATGTTGTTTACTGGCCTCTTCTTACAATTGGGTAACCATGTTTCATGCCCGTTGATAGCACACGCTGGAGTATGAGGAGGATGGGGGTGGGAGAAGTAAAGAAATGAAAAATTAGAAGAATCAAAAGGAATTTGTGAACAAATTATATTTGCTTATTATTAACATTGTCATTAAAAAAAAAAA
>NW_011888987.1:2367957-2370117 GCF_000151845.1 Pteropus vampyrus | reverse complement strand
TCATTTTAAATATCTGGCTTTTAGTTTTCATATAAAAATATAAGCACCATTTACATAAGTATATTGCTTTAATTGAATTTATTTTCTGTTCTCCACTTGTCCCTAAAGAAGTACCAACAAATTCTAAAATTGCTTAAGAGTAAGCATCAGAAGGAAAGAAAAGTGGAATAGGGATAAGCCACAAACTGAATAATCAAACCTGACATAAGGGGAAGAAAGTTAAAATAGGGTTTACTTTCCATATATAATTTAGAGAGGGTTAAAGCTCTCATTTATAACTTTCTCCTCCTCCCCATCTTCCATGTTGTTTACTGGCCTCTTCTTACAATTGGGTAACCATGTTTCATGCCCGTTGATAGCACACGCTGGAGTATGAGGAGGATGGGGGTGGGAGAAGTAAAGAAATGAAAAATTAGAAGAATCAAAAGGAATTTGTGAACAAATTATATTTGCTTATTATTAACATTGTCATTAAAAAAAAAAAAACATTAACAGTAAGCTATTAGAAAGCATTAACTTTTGGAGTGGGTCTATTTTGGAGAGTCCTGTTTAGATCTTTCCACTCTTAGCTTTCAGAACACTTTCATCTCCTGGTGTTCTTCATATACCTCTGGCCATTTGTTTCCTTTCTCTTTTACTGGCTCCTTTTTTTAATGTTCATTTATTAAATTCTGCTTCTTCCCCAGGGTACTGCCTTCAGTCTAGTGCTCTTTCACAATGCAAGGCATATACATAGGTGATTCCATCTACCCTCAAGGTTTCAGGTGCTATGGGTACATCAATCAGTGACCTGAACTTTTCTACTTCTAAGCTGTGATCTCTCCCCAAAGCTTTATTCTCATTTAATTATAGCTGCTTATGAGATATCTTCTTTTAAGGATAGGGCACTTTAAATGGACCACTTATAAAAGTGAACACTTTGTCCTTCCCCGAAATTGTTTCTCCTCTAAAATCCTCTGAGTTCAAGAAACCCTAAGAGTCATCTTCGATTACTCAGTTACTGCAATAATTTCCTACACCCATCCAATCCAGTACCAAACTCTGGTTTACAGGTGCCACCACTCCACTAGTATGAATCTTCATCATGTCTCACCTGGACAATTGTAGTAGTTTCATAACTGGTCCTTCTGCTTCTGTTATTGTTTTTCTCAAATTTATGTATATATAAAATGAAGTTGTGATCACACTCCTTCCTTGCTTAAGAAAACCTTTAGTTGTTCACTGTTTCCTTCAGGAAAAGATCCAAGCTATTTAACATGACATCTTATATTGCTCTAATTTCAAGTTACTCACCCAGCCAGATGTCTTTACACTCCCTGACTCAGAACTTAATCTCCAGCAATACTGCCTATAGTTCCCCACACTACATAGTGTGTTTTGCCATAGTGCCTGTCTTTGCTCATGTCATCCCCTACCTGGCATAAGTCTTCATTCTATTTAAATCTCAACTATTGTCGCTTTCATAAAGAATTCCAAGCAATTCTTTCTAACCAAGTTAGGTGTCGTTTTGTTTGCTCCCACAAAAATACTATGAATATACATTATGCTGTATTAAAATTGACTTTTTAATAGTTCTGTCCTCAGACTGCTGTGAGCTTTTAAAATACACTGGTTTATTCTTCTTTCAGTTCTCATCATAAAGATAGCATCTGAGATGGAATAAATGCTCAATAAATCTTTCACTTATTTAATGAAATAATGTAGTAAATGAAGACAATATTTTGAAGAAGGTTATTTTTGCTTTTGTATTTTGTACATAAGAGTTCTGGATAAAGCTGTTATTTATTCCAGTGTTCAGTTGGCCTCTCTTAGGCACCTGAAATGTTTCTTTTGCATTTCCTTCCTATGGCACTATCATGCCCTGCGACCACCTTTGTTCTACTCTGCCTTTTGAGTTGCCTGACCACAGACTAAATATCCTGAGTATAAAGCTTAGACAATCAGAGCTGTCCCTGTGTCTTCCCTCTTCAACTATTGCCCTTATAAGTGAAATTATATATTACATATGAAATTATAGTGATTTTCCTAGTGATTTTCACATGGTAGATGTAAAAATCAGCGAAGAGTGTGGCTGAGTGTGGCCAAGTGAGATGGAGGGCTGCTGGCATACCAGGCATTCCTCTTAAAGGGCCAGTCCACAGATTACCTACTAACTAATTT
>NW_011888987.1:2366520-2367907 GCF_000151845.1 Pteropus vampyrus | reverse complement strand
ATTTATTCCAGTGTTCAGTTGGCCTCTCTTAGGCACCTGAAATGTTTCTTTTGCATTTCCTTCCTATGGCACTATCATGCCCTGCGACCACCTTTGTTCTACTCTGCCTTTTGAGTTGCCTGACCACAGACTAAATATCCTGAGTATAAAGCTTAGACAATCAGAGCTGTCCCTATGTCTTCCCTCTTCAACTATTGCCCTTATAAGTGAAATTATATATTACATATGAAATTATAGTGATTTTCCTAGTGATTTTCACATGGTAGATGTAAAAATCAGCGAAGAGTGTGGCTGAGTGTGGCCAAGTGAGATGGAGGGCTGCTGGCATACCAGGCATTCCTCTTAAAGGGCCAGTCCACAGATTACCTACTAACTAATTTACTTTGAGTTCCAGCACTAGGGCAGCAGCTGAAAAGTCTCTAGGGACATGCTGGAAGAAACTGATTTGTCTGACTTCAGGGCAAGGGCTGGAGGAGCAGCTTTCTCCCAAACAGAAGTGATGGTAGAGGCCACTGTTCCTCCTCCAGGCATGCAGATTCAGGGCCATCTTATCTGAGTCTCCATCAACCTGGCTAACACCTTTTGCTCTGCCTTGGTGATTCCCTGAGACCCCAGGCCACCTAACTTGTGGACTCACCCAAGCTGCTCCCAGTGACTTTTCCATAAAAACAGCCTTTCTTGGCTCATGCAATAGACTTTCCTAAAATCTCTCAAAGGGTCACAAGACAAACAAGCAGCATCTGGCCTCGACATGCCCCATACCTTTTGTGGAGCAGTCCCAAGCCCAGCACTAGCAATAGCCAACCTCAGTTCATAGCTTGGCTTCTCGAGGCACCTTCAAGCCCAGCATGGGTGGCAGCCATTTTCAGATTCTTGATGGCTTATTCCAGGTGGCCTTGGGCAAGGCACAGGTTGTGACTGAATTTGGCCTGAGGTGGGGACCCTCCCAGGAGGCCCCGGCCTGATGTCCAGTGGCCGGCTTGGTCTGAACTGAAGCACACCCAGGGCCACATCTGAGGATGACACACCCAAAGGGCAGAGAGGGCAACACCAGAGCCCTGCTAAAGCGAATCCTGCTTGGTAGGGTCAGCCTCAATACAACAGCTTCTCCACTATACTCACTGGCCAGTTCTCACAACTAATCAGCCGAAGGGTTAATCCCTCCTATTGACATGCAAATAGCAACCAAGGTTCAACTACAATATGAGGGCACAAACAACCCACACAAGAGACACACCGGGAGCACCCAACTCAGGCAACTAAGGAGGCTGCACCACTGGGCCTCACGGGATACACCTATCTCATAAGGCCACTCTCCTAGGACTGAGAGACAGTCCTCCCTAATACATAGAAACAAACACAAGGAGGAAAACAAAATGGGGAAACA
>NW_011888987.1:2345396-2366470 GCF_000151845.1 Pteropus vampyrus | reverse complement strand
ACACCTATCTCATAAGGCCACTCTCCTAGGACTGAGAGACAGTCCTCCCTAATACATAGAAACAAACACAAGGAGGAAAACAAAATGGGGAAACAAAGAAACATGTCCCACATGAAAGAACAGAACAAAGCTCCAGAAAAAGAACTAAACAAAATTGAAGCAGGCAATCAAAACACTGGTTGTAAGGATACTCAATGAACTTAAGGGAAGAGTAGAAGAACTCAGTGAGAACTTTAGCAAAGAGTTAGAAAAACAAAAATAGAGCTAGAAAACATAAAATAGAACTAGTCAGAAGTGAAGACTATAATGATTGAAGTGAAGGATACCTTAGGAGGAATCAACGGTAGATTAGATGACGGAGAGGATCAAATCAGCAATTTAGAAGATAAGGTAGCAGAAAACACCCAATCTGAACAGCAAAAAAGAAAAAAAGAATCCAATAAAATGAGTATAGTTTAAGGGGCCTCTGGGACAACATCAAGTATAACAATATTGGCATCATAGGGATACCAGAAGGAAAAGAGAAAGCCACGAATTAGAAACCTATCTGAAGAAATGATGATGGAAAAATTCCTTTACCTGTCAAAAGAAATAGACATACAACCCCAGGAAGAGCAGAGAGTCCCAAATGAGACGAAACCGATCAGGCCCACACCAAGGCACATCATAATTAAAAAGTCAAAGGTTAAATACAAAGAGAGAATCTTAAAAGCAGCAAGAGAAAAGCAGTTAATTACCTACAAGGGAGCTCCCATAAGACTCAGCTGATTTCTCAACAGAAACTTTGCAGGCCAGAAGGAAATGGCACAAAATATTCAAAGTGATGAAAAGCAAGTACCTACAATCAAGATTACTCTGCCCAGCAAAGCTATCATTTAGAATCAAAGGACAGATAAAGAGCTTCCCAGACAAGAAAAAGCTAAAGGAATTCATCACCACCAAGCCAGTATTACAGGAAATATTTGAGGAACTTAAACAGGAAAAAAGAAAAATAGATAAAGAATATAAATAATAAAATGGCCATAACTATATATCTATTAATAATTACTTTCAATGTAAATGGATTAGGTGATGCAATCAAAAGATAGGGTGTCTGAATGAATAAGAAAACAGAACTCTTACATATATTGCCCACAAGAGACTCACTTCAGATCAGAAAATACACATGGACTGAAAGTAAAAGGATGGAAAAAAATGTTAAATGAAAATGGAAACAAACAAACAAAAAGTTGGGGTAGCAATACTTATATTGGACAAAATAGAATTTAAAACAAAGGCTATAACAAGAGATAAAGAAAGACCCAGTATCTCACTTCTGGGTATTTATCCAAAGAAACTCAAAATATTACTTTAAAGTGACATGTACATCCCTATATTCATTGCAGCTTTATTTACAATAGCCAATATGGAGGCAACCTGGGTGTCCATCAATGGATGAATAGATAAAGAAGAGGTGGTACATATATGCAATGGCATATTATTTAGCTATAAAAGAGAAAGAAATCTTGCCATCTGCAACAACATGGATGGGCCTAGAAGGTGTTGTGCTGAGTAGAGTTAAGTCAGAAAGAGAAAAACAAATGCCATATAATTTCACTTACATGTGGAATCTAAAGAACAAAATAAACAAAACAAATAAACTTATAGATACGGAGAACATTTTGATGGTTGTCAGATGGGAGGGAGTTGAGAGGTAGATAAAAAAAAGGAAGGGGTTAAGAGATACAAATTGATATTTACAAAATAGTTATGAGATGTAAAGTATAACATAAGGAATATAGCCAATAATATTGTAATAACTATATATATTGTCAGATAGATACCGGATTTATTGGGGCGATCACTTTGTAAGTTGTAAGACAATAAATATCTAATCACTGTGTTGTACATCTGAAACTAATAAAATATATGCCAACAATAATTGAAAAATAAAGATTTATTTAAAAAATCAGTATGAAATAATAAAATAAGAGTCTGAAATAGTACTACCATGTTATTCATAGATATATACTTGGTCTTTAAAATTTTCTTTTTATATTTAAGGTTTTCCTTTTTCTAATTCTTTAAGATCTAATGCTTTCTCCTAAATTGCAAATGGTTCTGAATTACCAATGAAATGTATTTCTGTGTGTGTGTGTGTGTGTGTGTGTGTGTGTGTGTGTGTGTGTGTGTAGAGGGAAAGAAGTCATGTAAGCCTCCACAGGGAGTCTCAACATTTGGTAATAGGACAGTGGAATAAAATAGGTAAATGTAGAAAGCTCATTACTCTCTATGCCAGGCATTTTACTAGGTGTTTTATATTTATATTTAATCTTTATATCAACCCCAGAAAATTAAGCTTGGATTGATTAAGACATTAGCTCTATAAGTTTTATTTACAGTTAATAAGTGTAAAGTAGTAATTCAAACCTGATATAGAACCTGAAGAGATTTCTACTTAGTATCTGACTGGATGGACACTGTTTACAGAAAAAAAAAAAAAATCTAATTCTTGCATTTAGATTCAGTAGCTTAAGTGTAGTTCCCATTACATGATATAAGCACAGTGGAGAGATTCACTCTAACAGCCGTGGTGCAGAGCAGAGGTAAGGAGGTAGGTACAGAAGTCTTCCCTGAGGAAGTGGGCCTGGACCAAGCTATAGAGGCCCAGTGGGAAGGTATCAGCAGTCTGTATAGTAAGAGCTACCTCGTCCTAACATACTATAAACTAGTAAACTGTGGTAGGCTCAATAATCAAGTTTAAGGTTTATTTAAACTTCAGTTATTCTAGAATGCAAATTAGGACCCAACATTAAAAAGCCTCTTGTAAAGAAATGCCCCTTATCTGTACCCAAAGTGAATGCAGACAGTTTTATCTCCCCCCTTCAAACCTCCAAATCATTTGCCAGAAAAGGAGCCCTCCATTGCTTACATTGAAATGACTCCAAACCACAAGAACCACCCCTATGGTAGCATCTGGGAGTAATGTGATAGATGCTGCCAAATCTTGCTTCTCACAGTTCTGACACTATCTCAGCCAGAACTGTAGTTCTAAGTCAAAAATACTTATCAGAGCTAACAATTTTACTTCAATCTTTCCCTGAAGCCACACCCATGGCTATGTCTACATTAGTGCCAGACCTGCAGAGTTTTGCTTGAAGAGCTATAGATCCTTTATATTTTCACCACCTTTTTTAAAAGTAAGCTTCTCCCTTATGCATGCCTTAAAAGCAGAAGGTAGACATAAACTTTGTCTTTCTGACTTAGAAATTGAGTGCCAGCATATGTGACACCTAATTGTAGGCATATAATAGTAGCACTGTACAATATATTCTGTACATGTAATGGATTCCATAGTATCAGAACAGTAAATTCCAATGTCTTGGTTACCAAATACATTTAAAGTTCAGAGAATATGACAGGGCTTCTCAGAATTACTTATAAAATACTCAGATCTACACCATTTATGACTACCCCCTTATATACCAGCTAACTGCACTGGTATGTGTGACTAATACAAATATTTGTTGAAAGGCTACACACATCAACAAAATGAATCAAAAAAAAGAAAACTTTTCTATGGCTTAATATTAGACCCATATAGATTCCCTGTATGTGCAGCATTACAAATGTCCTCTCTCTCTCTCGGAGCTATTCTTCTCATTGTAAACCAGTTATAGCTAAACTCAGACTCTGATTTATTTTTATTGATTTTAAATAAACTAAAGCTTATACTTTCAACTCAATCGAAAATCCTAGAAAATAGCAGACGATCAGTAACAATATATAAGATTTAGCGGTTGTTGTTTAAGGACTTTTTACCAAAGGATTTGCTGTAAACTCCTATAGACCTCACTGTTCACAAACCTTTAAAATTTCAGGTAGCTTCCCAAACTGTGCAGTTATTCAACAACGAGCATTCCTTCTGCTATTCATAGTGTCATTGGTTGAGCCTCCTCAACCATCAATCTCATATACTCTGGTATTTCTTTCAAACTGGTATCTCTTGATTTGCTCTAGTCATTATTTTTAAATTGTGTTCTAGGTATATGGATAAGTTATTGATAAGGTGACTTGGGTTCTTACTCCAGAGAGAATTATGACAAACTTGAAAGTATAGTCAGCAGAAGTAAAAGAAATGAGTCCTGCTTGGTACTAGCTTGACAAAATGAGCCTGAAAGCCAAGTTTTATCTCCATATATCTAAGGCAGGATATATGATCTTAGACCACAATAAAAATGCATCCATCTATCCTCCATCCATTTATTCCTTCACTTAACTCTTTATCATATACCCATAGAGCACTAGAAATCAATGTTCAAGTCATGTATATTACATAATATATTTATTTTTAAAACATAAAGTAATCTATACTTAACATATTTTAAGGTCATCCATAATTTCACTACCAAAATATACAAATGTGTTTATTATTTATCCATTTATACATGTAAATTTTGTAGTTTAAAGGTTAGATTCTTCGGTTTCACAATTATGTTATTATATTTCAATTACATTCTTTTACATTCTTCAATCTTTAAATTTTAATGAAGCCCTCCATATGCTTTGAGCAGTTTATCACAATTTTAAGTTTGGGGATCAAATTTTAAATCAGTTTTTATTTGAAAACATTAAAGTCTCCATAAAAAGAAAAGAATGGAAATTCTATGTACGAATATTATGCTCTGACCCTTTGTAAGCCTCTGTGGTAGCCACTAAGTAGGGAGACTGGATCTTATGATTGGGGCCCTCTGAGCATGGCCATAAGATAAATTCAATGAAGTATTGGTCCTTTTGCATTACCCCAAGCACTTGAAGAAAAATTCTTGTCTTCAGAAAAGTTAGACATTGGAAGAATATTTAAAAGTAATTTAGAGATAAATATGAGTGCTTAAAGTAGTAAAAATACTTTCACATTAATATTTAAAAATATCATTTTGATATTTGAACAGTTTTCAGAAGAAGAGATTTGTGGAGAAAGAGATATTAAATTGCTGTCGAGAAATCAGATTAGAAGCATCTGTTCTAAAGTAATTTGAAGATTTCTGATTAAACCTCCTAAAGTTTTGAAAGAGAAAACTAAGGCCCAGAGAATTTAAAAGGCATGACTCAGCACATATCTTCACTGTGATTAAATATATAAAAAAGAAAAATTGGATCATAAAACTTCTTCACAATTTAGTAATGGATTGTAGCTCATAGCTTGTTTTGTCCCAGGATTGTTGGGTAAATTATTTTTTTGTTTGTTTTTCAACATAGACCAAAATCTTGCTCAGTATTTAACATTTCTTATTCCTAATAATAAAGAGCTATGGATTTTTATTTAGTTCTTATCAATACTTCAAAACACATTTTTAATAGACTTGAACTATACCTTATTATAGAATATGGAGAGATATGTGCCATGAAGCACCTCCTCGTGGGAAAAACATTAAACATACAGAAATAATGTCAGAAAAACATATGGAATAAAAGCAATAAATATGCTTAAAACAAGCACAGGCATGTAGCAGGGTAATGAAAGCTGTATCTCTTTAGCCTAGTTAAAATAGAAGATAATCTACCCCTTATTTTCTTAAAGACACTGGCCCAGAGTAATGCCAAAAATCTTCTGGGCCTTATCAAGAAGAGTTCTAGAGAGAAATGCGTATCTTGAGTTCTAAACTCAGTATATTTATAGCTAGAGATTTATGATGTGTTGAAATTGACCTCTAGAAGCAAATATAGTAAAATATTTTTTTTAAATGAAGAGCATCTAAGGAAAAATAGCTAAGGTTATTAAGATGTTGGAGAGACTTTTATAAGGAAGGAGAATGACCAAGATTATATACATTGACATAATCTATCATAATGAGACATATAGAAATATTGATTGGGGATTTCACCAAGTTCCATAACAACCCAACCTTCTGGGGGCCTCCTGGGTCTCTTTCAGGACCAAATAAATAAAAGTATGTATTACTCTTTCACAGGAAATACAATTATGAAACTTATTCAGGATTATGGCCTAACTTAAGAATAGGTTCAAAAGAAATTTAAATACATTTATGAATGATGGATTAATAATTAATTATCATGGTTACATAGAAAAGTTGACATAGAGAACCAAAGGACTGGGTCTGACATGTCTTCTTCTCTTATGCTTTCCCTGAGTAATTGACACTAAATTCAAGTCACTGGTATCAGTAGCCCTTACCACAGTTGAGGTTTTAAGTTGACATGACTAATCATTTGCTCTGTCTTATTAGTTCTTTTTAGAGAGTTACTACTTGCATTCAGACCTAATTCAGTAGAGTTCTACTAGGTGTGGCTGAAAGGAGTAAAATGTGAATAGCAGTGACAATCATGGATCCATCTTTGTATGCCTTTTTATTGATCTTCTAGTCTTCTCTTTTCTTTATAAATGAAACTGCACTACAAATCGCTACTTTCAGTTTGATATATTGGTTACTTGGCTACATTTCTCTCTCTCCTTCCTTTTACACAATTAAGCTATATTTTGTAAAAAGTTTTGTGCTTCAATAGCACATCATATAATAATAGATGATTAATATATTTATAATCTCAAGTCAATATTTAGAAATGTTATTATAGGGGAGCTTTTTCTCATTATAAACAAGGAAACAAGTCACTAAAATAGTGTTTAACCATGTCTGCTGTTTTCTATGATATAGTGCCAATTTAAAAATGTATCATAAATAATGCTTCATTTTTTTCTGAGTAAAAAAGAACAAGAAAGTAGACACCATTAAAATTTTTTCTTTTGTAAACAGAGACTTATTCTTTCCCTAGACAACTTTCCAGTAGTGTTCTCCACCCCATGGTAGTATCTTTAAAATGTAATTAGATTTTGTAAAAGCAAGCATTTGTAAAAATAGACTATTTGTAAAAATCTATGAGTACTGGACATTATTGCAAACAGTACTTAAGAAGGCTCTTTGTGATCTGGAATCAACAATATATACTAATACATTTGCTCAGAAAAATCTCATAGGAAACATGATAAGGTTTTCACAGCTAAATATTATGGTTTTTCTTTTCCAATGAAGGAATCATAGCTAGTAGACATTCATGTACATGGAAGCACAATTTTGAAAATACGGATAGAAGAATTAAAAGAAGGATGAGGTATGATGTACAGTACATTAATTTAAAAACTTAGATGGAAGACCATATAATTAAGGTTTTTAAAGTTATTGCCTTATGATCTAACCAGAAACAAATCTATATTAAAATTTTCATGGCATATCAGAAACAAAAGTTTTACTCAATATCTTGCTGTATTACTGTGGTTACCACAGTAATTTACTAATTGAGTTGCCTAATAGCTGTCACTTGTTCACATTAGACTAACTGACTAATGGTATTGTGTTTATTTTTAAACTATGATATCCTGATCATTCTGAATAATTTTAAATTCTCTCATTAATTCTTGGTAATTTCATTTTTACATTGGAACCAAAGTGTTTCTATAGTATTTGACATAGGAGTAATTTCTTCTTCTTAAACTTTGAACTTAAGTGAGAAGGAAATAATAAAGATACATTTGGGAGAGTCTTGGTCACTTTAACACCTCATAGTACATTTTCCTTAAATTTGAATTCAGGAGACCTGGAAAAGGCTGGTAGCCAAAAAAAGTTTTGTTTTTGTACTTTTTATTATTGTCTGCATCAAAGTAATGAATAGCCATTCGAACTCTTGTCAAAGGTGACTATTTTTTTTCCTGCCTTCTTTTCTCCTTCTACCCCCCTGGCTCTTCTACTCCTTCTCCACCTTCTCCTCCTCATCATCATCTTGCAACTTTTACTGATTTTTTACTTTATTTCAGGCAATGTTCTAAGTATTTTTCATGTATGATCTCATGTAATACTCACAGTAACCCTGGAGGTAAAGTGTAGGTATGTTCCCTAATACATAGATGAGAAAATAGGGATAATGAATGATTAGGTAATCTTCCTAAGTAGTAGGAAGATACCACATTCTAATAAGTAAAGCAAAAATTCAAATCCAGGCATTCTGACTGAAAACCCTGCATTCTTAATTACTACACCCTTTGTCTCCCATATATCTGCTATATATTTTCTTATACATATATACATTTATTTTCAAAATATTCGTAGTACATATATACTATACTATATCTATATATCTGTGTATGTATATATATATATCTGTATATCTGTATATATAAGCACGAATGTGTGTGTGTGTGTGTGTGTGTGTGTGTGTACTCTTTGGCAGCACTTGGAAACATGTTGATTATGATTTTTTTGATGTCAAGGGTCATAGACCCATTAGTGAGAAATTGCTCCAAAGACAACAGTGATCAGTAATCATTGTAGACATTCGTCACTCTCCAAAAAAAAAAAATAGTAGAATATGGATGAATCATTTAACTACCAGTATTCTCTAGCTCTAGATAATGATTGTGATTGAAAATTAATTTAACTTGATCTAATAATGACAACTAAAACTTCCACAAAAGTATTTAATGTCTGCTGGATGGATCTATGTGTTGTCAGAAACAATCTCTTATTCATAATCTGTTTTTTCCAATTCTGAGCATATGTTGATATAAGTTATTTTAATTCAATAACAAGTTTGAAGTAGGTCACTAACTTTAGTCACTGTATAAACAGTTACTGTCATCACCTTTTGTTTGTAGTTTTATACATAAGCTTTCTACCACCTTTCTTCTCGCTTATACACGTATTTTAAATTAACTATACATTTTTTAAAGTTATTTTAGAAACAATTGTAAAGAAATAATTTAGCTTTATTTTTATATAATTTTCAAAAGCTTAAAGATGTTTAAATCTGTATTTATAACCTCACTAAGCCTGAGAAATGTTGATAGTATCTAATCCTGTAGAGCCATTCTAACTATAATAAACCTCTGGGTCACAGTAAACAATCGGAGTCTAAGAGATGTATGCATCAATGCAGAATGACAAAGACAAGCTACGAAGTGTACTCCAAAGTGTGACAGATTAAAATAGCCTGTGTTAGAGGAGGAGGACAAGTAAAGATTCTCCACTCAGAAGAACAACCAGTATCTTCCTAAAGAATCAGAAGTGAGAAAAGATGTGAAGTTAATTTGTACTTCATCACTATTCTCTATGGCCTCCCTGCAGTTAAAATCTTGCTTCTCTGCTTTTATTAAAGCCAAGTGCAAGCTCTCTCCAGGAAATTTCCCAGAATATTTGATTTCCTGGTTCAGATATTAGGATAATTCTTTGCAGTTCATCTCAGATAAAAATTATATACATCAAAATAGTATATTTAGAAGTTGTAACATATTAGGTAGTGAGGCATGGGCTGTAGCCCTCTTAGTTCCTTATCTGGGACATTTTCTGCTGTTATTGATACTTAATTGTGAAAATATTGCAGACCTGCTTTGAAGGAGAGGTCACTCTGGCTTAGGTTCTGATTTTAACTTAATCATCATTGATTCCTCTCCTTTCTTACTTCCTTATATTACTTCTCATCGGCAGGGTCTCAGAACTACATGCAGTACTCTAGAAATTAAATCCCATTAGTACTCATTATAACAGGAGGATCAAGAGGGAAGGATTGTCTCATATTTCCTACTTGTGCTACTATTTATGCACTGAAATATCATGCATGCTTGAACTAGTGATTGAGGGGAAAATAATTCTAATAGGAATTGGCAGTTAGCCCAGAAACCCTACTCCATCCTTCGAACAACGTTAACATGTGAATCCTCTCCATGTTATGGAGGCAACTAAAAATTGACATTAGAATTAGTTTTTCAAAATTATAATTCTATATTTTGTTTCCTTTTTTTAAATGTAAAGGTAGCAGTTTGCTTAAATGTATAAGTAGCAGTTTGCTCAATTGCCAAATTTTGATTTTTCTACTGAAAGTAATTTGAAATTATAGGAAATGTATAGAACATTGATCACTTCACAAAACTTTCTTATCAATCTGATTCTTCCTGGCTCGACAATAAAAATGCATGTTATTTTATACGTTTTGGAAAATATAAATGTAAGAATGTTGTAAAAAGTATTTCTTGATTATGCTGAAATAGAGGAATATGGTAACATTCGCAAAGGTTTGTTTCTCTCTCATTTTCCTCCTTTAGAAAATTATGTTGCTTTTTTTTCTTCTCCATTACAGCTATTCTTGGCTTATTGCATGGAATAAGCACATACAGATGTAAATATTTTCTTCTGTATTACACTGCACTAGCACACACAATTAAGTTAAAACATTGGTTTATGAAAGAATAGTTTAAGAAAGAAAAAGAAAAAAGAAAGAAGAAAACAATAAATCAGCGTAACTGTTGGTAATTCATGGGCAATAATAGGCTAACCAATGTAGATATAGCTTTAATGTTGCCTTTCACAGACAATATTTGTAAAATTTATGATAGAAGAGAATTCTAAAATTTCTAGACTGAAATTGCTTGTTAAAATGTTTCTTCTCAATTTTTCCTCCTCCCCGTGATTTTGTAAAATGTGCTCTATCATACAAGTTTCAGCTGATAGACTCCTGAGATCACAGAAATCTTAAGGAAATTGCATTCCATGCAGTAGACGGAAACTGCAGATATATCATCTTGCCAAAATTAGTTAAAAAAAAAAAAACTGGTCTCATGTATTTTCCACTCAATTAGACTTGCATAAAATCATCCTGTATTTCTTTCTCACTTACCCCATCTCCTTATAGAAAGAAACATCACCAGGCTAAATTTTCTATCAGAATATCAATACTTCCACTCTGTTTTGTCTTTCCGCTGCCACACATTTCATTTTCTCAGATCTGGATTATTGTACAGCTAATCTCCATGTTTGCAGTTTTCATTCTTCTTCTTCTTGTTCTTACTCTTCAGTCTTGCATATTTCCCATATAATCTTAAACTATTACTTTCATAATATTAAATACTTTTCTCAAAAATTCCAAAACCTCCAACATATCTATAGATTAATTCTAGACTTTTTAATATTAATATTGTGTTCAGTTTTACTTGGTATCTCTGAAATAAAATTTGCTTCAGGAATTTTGAACATGGTAGTCCCCAACATGTGACTTCCTCTGCTTTCAATCCCATTCATATATCTCAACCCAAGATTTGCAATTTCTGTGAATCCTGACCACTTCATCTGCATGACATTCTTCCTTTACTATGCTTCCCCTCTATTTGATGTTGCTACTATTCATTTGGCAATTAATTAGACTGCCTTTAAAATATTATTTGTATCTATATATCTTGCTGCCATAATAAAGTATACAAACTTCTTGACTTCAAAGACCATGTCCGAAGAGTGCTTAACATGTGCTTAACATAGTAGTTGTTCAATAAATACTTTTCGAATAGACAAATGTATAATTCAGATTATAATAAATGCGGCATTGCAGTTTAATTAAATTAGATGTTCATTTATAAAAAAAAAAACAGTAAAATCCTGGAACATCCTCTCCTTATTATAATTAAAATTAAATTTACTGGTCTACTTCTAGTACTATATCTATGACACCACAGCCTTTTAAATTCCTACTCAATTAAGTTTTAAATGTCCTTTACAAGTTAAGGATATAAATCACATTGGAATAAAATAACTATCTTTCTTAATATTCTATGAAGTCCATGTTAGTAATAATGTTTCATAACTCTTGGGTGAGTTTTTCTTGCAGGAGAAAATGACCTTATTCTTAAAATTACCTTGTAAGTAATTTTGATAAAACTTTACCAAAGGTACTGATTTGGATTTTTCTTTTTAAATTGCACCGTCAACTTTTAAGAGTAGATGAGAATCCTCTGCAAATCCTACTGTGTTCTGTTGACAACATCAAAAAAGTCAAAAAAATTTGTGTAATTTTTGTGTATCTTCCAAACTCAGTTTCCACTATAAACTAGGATGTTAAAGCACATTTATTTTAATGTTCCAATGCATTAGTAGTAATTTATTAATAATTTTAAGATATAATCCAGTGGTCAAATAAGCACTAACAAGCTTTGCTAAGAATGAATTAAAATCTTCTTGATGTCATTAAATTATGATATATTAACAGCTATATGAGAAAAATGTGACTTTTAAAACATTTCTTGCAAAGTAATAATAATAAGGACATTGAGTATTGACATTTTTGGAAATAAATGGTGGTTTTATGTAAAATTTGTATAAAATGTCTTTATCTTTTAATGTTAACTTTTGCTTAAGGAAAATATATTTCAAATTGTTCTGACAAAGCCTTAGTATGTTATTATTAACCAAGCTATTCATAAATAATAATATTCTGTGCCTTCGTAAAGTATCTTTAGATAACACAAGTTAAATTAGAGAAACATTAATAAAAATCATTATGCATTCTACATCAGAGTTAACTATAGAGAATGCATTTTGGGTTATTGTTTAATTCTACAGAATTTTCCATTTGCTGAATACTGGGTATTGGTTGAAATAGCAGTAAAGATACCATGGTCTCTGAATTTAAATAAATATCCAGATTTTTATGAACAAAAATGGATAATTTTTACTTGGAAAAAGTCTCTTAATATATAAATTTATGCACAATTGAGAATCGTATAACATTATTAATGCAATTAGTTCTAAATTTTAAAAATATTATAAGATATGTTTATTTCGCTCCAAATTCTCAACTTAAAATCTTTTAAATAAAAACATTACTTTTACTGAAATACACTTTGCAACCCAGTCTCAATTGATTTCTTTAAAAAATCAACATAAGATTTTTCTAAAATATGTTTTAATATATTAAAATAGAAATATTTTAATATAAAAATACACCTGAATCTTTACATATGGTTTTAAATATCCCATATCAGTCAAACTCAAGCTGAATAATTGCATATGCAAAGCAATATTGTTGTCTTTTATAGAACTTCAATGGTAGAATTTGAAAAACTAAGGACATTTGGTATAAACAGAAATGTTTTATACAGTTTTACTGGTCTTAAATTTCTCTTAAAATGAAAGTACTTGTCTTATTAAAACACCTTTTTAAATATAGTTTTAAAAAGTTAATGGGTGGGACCATATAAATATATTTATGAATATTTAAACAAACATATCTGAATACTTAGTGAAGCATTTCAAGATAAATGTTTGTGCACTTTGACACTATTGAGAATTTAGTTGAGGTCCTGGACAATGCACTTGCTGTGTAATATTGATGAAATAATAATCTTGATGATAACGAGAAGAACAAGGAGAAAGAGAATATATAATACTTACTGAACATTTTCTAAATTCTGGGTGATTTTCTAAGCACTTTTTATATACTGGTTTATGTAATCCCGACAATAACCCTTTGAGATTAATACTGTTGTTATTCCTAATTCACAGAAATATGCATGTATAGAGATTTAAACAAATTCCCCAAAGTCATACAGCTAATAAGTGTTGGAGTTGTGATACAAACCCTGGTGGTGTAACTTCAGAGTCTGCAATCTTACCCATTAATCTCCCTCAAACTCAGTTTTCCTCATCTGCAAAATGAAGTCAATATCACTACAGCAATAGTGATTTATGCTACTGATACTACTTCTCATGAGATTGCAATGAAGCCAATCGTCAAAACATATTTTAAACCATGTAAATGTAAATTAATACTTACTGAAAATGCTAATTGAGTTAGGTAAGGAAGCCTGACAGTTGAAACAAGCTACTTATACTTCTTGTCTACTCTAATCAGTAAAAAATAATCCTTATAGAATGGCTCTCCATGTGTGCAAATTTACCTCTTTAAAACTCATATTTTTGGAGATTACATGACTCAAGAGACCACAAGATTGGGATTAAGCATACATGCAATACAGATTTTAACTTTCAACTTTACTCAGAGCACTAATCTTCAGGTTCAGTTTACTTTCCTGATAAGCAAAATTTATCAGAGAGAAAATGGTCATGGCTGTGTTAAAAGTTTAAAAACAAGTAGTCAAATAAAAACTTTCACCTCAACTTATTAATTTTAATTATAAATTTGGAAACTAAGGTTAAGCTCTGTCTGTGGCATAACTTTCAATGGAATTAAGAGGATGTATTTCAATTCCCAAGTAGAACTTAAGTTACCTAGCATTTAAATTATAGGTGTTCATTGGATATCTTTAACAACCAATTTATAACTTCTGAAATTTTATTACTAAGTAGGTTCTAGAATATTTTCCTGTTAATGGCCTCACAAACCTGAAGTCTTAATAAAACAATCCTGCGAAATAAGAACACTTTAGAAAGACTGATAGAAAAAAATAAAGAATGAAAGCTACTGTGTGTTAAGATTTTATTAGGTTACTCCACTTGCAAAAACAGATGCTATATCTGGTTTAAATAATTTTGTCCATGAAATTTTAGATATTTTATAAATGATAATCAATAATAATTTTAGAAGTTGGAAACTTTTAAAGTTTTAAAGATATCTCTGTTGTACGCAGCTATTATAACACTGCATTTTTAAAAGTATTTCTTCTCCTTTGGATTAAGATTAAGTTTTTGACTGAAAAAGCAATTACTTCCCATCTTTTTTCCCCCAAAAGTAGTTGAGGGATGATCTCATTCACACCAATTTATAAAAGTTGTTTTTCAGACAACAGACTATAACCCTGGCTATTTATTTAAAATCAATTGAAAATAAAAAGATAAATATTTGGTTACAGTTTAGAAATAGTCTGTTCACATCTAATTACATGAGTATGTGGGTTAGATAGGAGTAGTGAGAAATCTGTCTTATTTATCATTTGGCTCCATAATTCCATAGTTTCACTGTCCTTATTCCTTTCCTTATTCAGTTTCCCCTATGTATGACTTCCTACTTTTCTTCCCTTTGTAGAGTCAGAGCCACTAAATTGGATTGGGAGTGAGAGTGGTGGGATGCAGAATGGTATCTATATATTGTTGTTCTTCCACCTACCTCAAGACTGGGAGCAAACACAGACAATAAAGCTTTAGTTCTAACTGGGGAATTTATTAGGTAGGGGTTAAAGAAGAAAAATGGATTTACTGAAGGAAACTGAGAAGTTATATGCAAATAGAATGTGACCTTTAAAAATAGATTTGTGCCTCTCTGTAGATGCTTTTCGAATCATGGAGAGACCTTGAGACAGTTTGGCCTTTTTTCTTTTCCTTCTTTTTGTCAGACAATGGAGCTTGTAAAAGTTGACTTTTCTAACAGGATGGTACCATGAGAAGAAATTATTCAATAGAAAGCAAAGATTATTATTTGTTTTGTTCACTGAGACTTGTTCTATAATTGTACTAATGTTTCCAGTTCTTCTGTCTATAGTGGCAGAACTGGAATTTTTGAATTAGCATAATTCCAAAATACCAAAGAATTATTTTTAGAGAATTGGGGACAAATTTTATTATTAATTTTTTTAAACATCAACAGGGTATGCATTTTTGAAAATCTATTCGAGTTTGCAATAACTAAGTCAAGTTTTTAAGTGGCATTTTGCCTGAAGGAATATAAAGCAGCATTCCATTTAAAAAATCAAAGAATTGTATACTTAGAGTGTTCATAACTTGAAAAGAAATTGACTTGAAATTACTCTTAAGTTGCAATTCAGTACCACCACAATTTTAGCTGCTTCAAGTTCAGACTATGATACTGAAGCAATATTTCTTTTCTTTTTTTTTTATTCTTTGCCAGCATCAAGAAAACTAAAGTACCTCAGATCAGATTTTCTCCAACTACCAGCAATTACTGGAAAGAAAATGATCATAAAATCCATCTTTTTCACAATATCAGCAGTTGCAAAATTCAACAGAAGATGTCCCTGCTCCTTAGCCAGAATTATAAATAATTCATTAATTTCATATAAACATGAAATTAATAATATTGTAAGTTCAGCAATCTTTTTAAAAAGTAAAACAAATCTAATATTCACTGTTAACAAAGACTCAACACTGAAATGTATATGAAACAACCTAGTGGTAAAAATTTGACAGCATGCTTTTATATTTCTATAAAATAATAATGCTTGGAGTGATGTTTAGCTTTATTAGCCTGTATCGTCACACAAAGGCCCTATCAACTTTTTTTTCCTTTAATTTTTATTGTTTACATTTTTGAAACATTCACTCTCTCATTCTAATAATGACAAGTGGCACAGTTTTATGCCAATGCAGTAATGTTCACCATTCTTGTGGAGGTACATGTGAAGGTAGCATTATTACATGCACAATCAGGTACAGCTATCTCATCATATCTACTACTGAGAGGGCCTGAAAGTTTTCATTTCTTACTTTACCCCTTACCACATACACAAACTGTAGAGACTCTGACAAGCCTGGAGCTTTTATGAATACTTGATCAAAGTCGAAATTTGCACTAGAATGCATTGGTGGTCTCCAGGTCAGTATGTGGGTCCAGAGGCTCACATATCCCCTGCAGCCCTTAAATTCCAGGCTCTTCCAAGATATGCCTCGTCGTAAGGTCCTATGGAAAATACCGAATAGAGTATTTTAATTAAAATACTGTTTCTACTAATATTTAATATTTTAATAGAATTCTGATATTTTAATATTATGGTAATTGCTGTAACTGTATTTTTCTCAGCGAACAAAATTTCCTTTTTATTAGTACAAACTTTCAGCAACTTTGATAACATTTTTATTTTTTATATAGTGAGTGCTTATACTTAACTGAACAATCAGTTTTGGGGGCTTGGGGAGAAGTGCTGTATTTATTAAATAGTAAATTTTCTTCAGCAATTAAACATCATGGAGCAGGTTTAGAGGCTGTCTTCGTATAAAACAAAGCCTATGTGCTATTCTGACAGGCCATTTTCTTTAGCTTCAATGTGTGTTAATAAGATCGAATATCAAAAATGATAACAAAATTTTTCAAAATAAGTAAACATTTATTGCTATACTTAAAAAAAATCTGCTTATACTTATTGCTCTAGAGAATAGCTATTCTCTTATCAATAGCTATTTTTAAAAAATAAAACAAAGCTATTTTTATAGTCACAACAGGAAAAGTGTTAACTTTTATTTATTAGAAAGAAATATAAATGTAGTTTATGTTATGTTAGTGCAGATGCACTAAGCTTTATTCTGCTATGAGGGAGAATCAATTGTATATGCCTCAACTGATATTTTCTAATTTTTAAGAAATTACACACCAAAAATTAAAATTTAATTTAGATTTTTAAGTATAAAATTCTCAAGGTAGGAATGTAATGTGCTAGCACAATGCATTTTATGTGCATTGAGTGCATTTTCATTTTCAACTCTAACAAAGGAAAAGATATTTCCAGGTAAGAGTAGCGAAAAGGCAGAGAGAAAAATAGTTAATATTTTGGAAATTTTGCTCTTGGAAAGTGATTAACAAAATATAATGGTCAGAAATTACTAGTTAATTTAGAAGTAAATAATTGAGTTTTTGTGTATAAGGAAGTATATAATTTATCATCTAATGAAATAGTTCCTACCTACAACTTACTACCTATAATATTAATTTGAGGATTCCAAGTTACTAAAACTAGAAGAAATATATTTTATTGAATGGTCTTATATCCACTCCTGTTTTTTGCACTGTTACTTATATATTAAATTTCTATTTAACTGTTCAGGTGTGTATATAATATTAATCAACCAAAGTTTTGAATTTCCTGAAGAATTCAAACTATGTTTCAAACTCTTTTACTGTCTAATAATATACAGTCCAGTTCATTAAATATTTATTCATTTGATTTACTAATAACTCTCAAGTCTACACATATTCATGAATGCACCGTGGGTGATAAAATGTTGTGTAAAATAGTGTAATAATATTGACTTCAAGAAGTTCATAATCTAGTAGAATCCAATGGATCAAAGAAAGTAACTGGCTTCCCAGACTGTGAGTTAGAAGGTAATAGGTAAATTTCAGAATGTCCAAAAAAATATTAGTCGACAAAAACATAAACTAGAGTAGTTAAACCCTCATAGTAGCAGAATATTGCTAATGGCATAGAAGGAGAATTTAAATGTTGCTAAACATTTAATTACTTGCATGTTCAGTAAGAGCTTTCATTTTTCCTATTGTTTACCCAATAACCTAAAACTAAAAAAATTATTTAAAAAAATTTTAAAGAGTAATTATATTTAAGAACATATACAATAATGGCTTTTAAAAGTTGCAGATGGATATAGTTGCTAGTAGGGATGACGAAGAATGAATATATTTTACTTAACACCATGTGCTTTGAATTATGTTATTTTCTAAAAATAATAGAGCAATTTATGGTTTTCAAATGGCATTTATGTTCACCTTCTCCTTTTATCTTCAGAAAGTTCCTTTAAAATAAGATGAGGGCAATAATGTTACTTTCACTTATAGACAATGAAATCGAAATTTTAAAAGTTCAGCACTATACAAAGGCCCACAGAGATTGGATGACTACAGATAGAATTGCCTTGGTCTGCATGTCTCCAAGTCTAGTGCTTTATTCCTTAAAACACCTGCTATTATCAATGCAAGACCTATTGAAATGTTTTTGCTTTATAGAGTTATTAACTATAAATATTAATTACCACCTCACACAACACATTGTTTAATGATTATAGAGCTTTTCTTTCTCAAATTTGACTTCATGTAACTTTACTTTTAATAATGGGGAACAAAAGACCTGCAGATATAACTTATGTTTAGAAATTTTGAAATAGCCATCAGCAAGTGCACAGGTATTATTACTGTATTTGGTTTCTATTCTTATGAACTTCACAGCAGTTTAGATTTAATCCACTTAAAAACATTTGCATCTCTTGTTCTGATTATTTCAATAAATATTTATTGACTACCAATTCTAGGCACTGGTGTTACAAAGGAATATGTAGTCCTTGCTCATGAAGTTAACAATGTGAGTTAAATATATATGAAAAAAATAATTATAATATCGTCTAAGTGCAACACAAGCAGTAGAAAATTATTAACTGTAGAGGGCCATACAAGGTCAGATTGAGGAGCATCATCAGAAGCAACATTCAGTAACTGGGAGCAGAATATTAACAGCCTGTTTATATGGGATGGCATTGTATTAATTATCATAAGCTGGAGTGATCTTGAGAGAGAGAACTATCTAATTAATATCAGAAAAAAAATGCTTATGTAAATACTCCACATTTTAACTAGTTAGAAAGTAGAAACTGTTCAGCATCATCTCATTTTCTAAATAAGTATACTTTAAAAATAATTCATCTTGGAGAATATGTCAAGATAATCTTTTGTTGGGTGAGTGACTCTGTTTCATTTTCACTGCCCTTGTTAGGCATATTTCTTTCTTCAGGAGGATGTTGTCACTTAACTTTTTGTTAAAGTCTATGGATCTACACATAACTGATGACCTAGAAGAACAATTCTTAAAGTGTTAAGTTCTAGACCAGCTGTAACAGCATCACTTGGGACTTGTAAGAAATGCAAATTCTCAGGCTCTTCCCTAGACTTGCTGAATCAGAAACTCTGGATGCATGCTCAAGTTTGAGAATCACTGGCCTAGAGGAAATAAGCTACTGCTACCGATGAAGATTTATAAGATCCACCTCACCGTGGTTCAATATCTAGTAAAAGCTTGACTGAATGTAACTGTGGACGATTGCATGCAGAATACACACTCCATAGATTCCTTTAAATCCTCTAAAATCTAACCTTGATAAAGCAGACCTGCTAATAGTCTCATAGATTTACCACCGTCATATTGCTCCATATAAAATGGCTTTATTATCAGCAGACTATATTTAGGGACATTATACTTAAAAAAAAAAAAAACTATTCAGTTTACTATTTTATTTAATCTAAGAATGTTGTAGGAGATGTTGTTCATACTTTCCCTAGAGTTTGCTACCTAAGATCCCATGGGGAAAAATAAAATTCAAAATTCACTGTTAAGAATAGTTCTGTTTATGAGCAACTTCTTTTCTTTCACCTTATACGGTGAACCTTATAATTTGATTGATTCTCTGTTCATATGAGCTTTAGAAATCTTAGCATTAAATCTGTGGCTAACTTCTAGCAAATATCTCACATTTGATGATGTACCAGTTCGTCTTATATTTCAAAACTTTTTTCTCTTAGCTTTTTCCTTTTACACTTTTAACTTACCTTCCCATTTTGTGCAATGTAATATACATGTTAAGTTCCTTTTTAAAAACAAGTTGAAAGGTTGTTTAAATAATTAACAAATAACACTAAAAATTCAGTGCTTAAAGAAAATGATGAACAACACAAGATTTTGCCAAAAACTAGAGGTGTTCAAAAGGGATCAACATAGTTTTCAGCGACTACAGTGGGATCAAGAATGTATTTACTGATAGTCAATGAGGTTAGTTAACAGTAGAACTAAGGTGAAAATTTAGTTCAATTAACCTAATTGTCTAAGTACTCTAAAAATATTGTATGTGTATAAATATATTGATACATATGTGTGTATATATATGCATATATCTATAATATATCCATTTAGTTTATGAATTTTTTATTTATATTAGAACCTAGAGGTACAGAGTTTTGAGAGGTTAGGTAAAGAAATTGAGGCCTCACAGGCTACTTGCCCACAAGGACTGGAACACAAGGCTTCTTATGCCTTTTGCTAGAATTTTTGCTACCATAGAGAAAGCCAGACGAACAAAAAGCTCCTTTTCACATAAAAATTAATTGTAATGTGTGATAGTGCAGTTGTTGCAGAGATGCTATAAACAGGAATAAAGATGAGGAATTGTTAAAAGTCATTTAATTGTGCCTATCTCTTCTTGAAGTACAGCTTATTCTCTTACCACATTTGTCAATCTTTTTATCCATTCATTTCTGTAAATGCATATCGCAACTCACTTCAGAGGCAACTGAGTGAGCTGTACAGTGATAAATTTTTCTTGTTAGGAGAAATTACATTCACTAACTTGAGCTACTTCAGCATGAAATTGAAAAAGAATCATTTTGTCTTAATTTACATTCTTGATTCAATGAGAAAAATGTGAATTAACCCAACAGAACTAGAGACGTATTGCCTCAGATACTAAAGATAAACTCAATTGGAACCATTAGAAGTTCATCAAACGATGCACACACCCCCAATTTATTAGAGTGGATTTTAAACAAGGTTATCAAGGTTAGTTATGCTGACCCTATATATA
>NW_011888987.1:2244464-2345281 GCF_000151845.1 Pteropus vampyrus | reverse complement strand
CATATATATATGTTTAGTCCTTTAGTTCCATTTTATTGTTTTTGATACATCTTTATCCTTTAGTTCCATTTTATTGTTTTTGATACATCTTTATCAAAACTCCTCTGCATTTTCCATTTCTCACCTAAGCAGTGCACATCATTTCTTAATCAAAATCACTGAGAGAGTGCTGCGGTTCACTAGCCTTAGGAGCTGCTATTTGCTTTGAATAAATTACATGAAAACATGTTGATTGATAGATGTTGCATGTCACAAAAGAAGATAACTGTATCTTCTTCAGCTCACTAAAAGGTCATGCACACAGAGTGATAAGAACAGCCACAGACAACTTTGAGATAAAGTGTATCATGAAAAGGTGTGCAATCTTGCAACCATGGTACATGAACTTGAAAGGCTTTTTTTTATTTTTTTCAAATACAAGCCATATATCCAGTTATGTTCAACTGTTAAAATATGTTTTACCTCAATGATATTTTTCTATTTTAGTAATATACAATTCCTGCTTTTCTCATATGGTTGAAACAGTGAAAAACATAATTATCCTGTAATCTACCTTTTAAGTTACTTAAAATATTATATGGATATGGCAAGATTTTGAGAAAAATCTTAATTTTATAATACACATTTATATAACAGTCTTAGAATGAAAGAAATCTACATGTAAATGTTTAATATCAATAAAAACGAAAACAAGTGTTTGTAGCCATTTTTTTTTTCTTTAACTTGAATTTCCCACATGTCTAATGGACTTTTTAGAAAAAATAATCTGTGGGCTGAGGCGTAAATTGTGTTTTTGTTTTGTTTTGTTTTCTAGGCCATCGGTATACTTATAAATTGTGGGGTTTAAAAACTGCATTTACCTAAATGTTTATATTAAGAAGACAAAACCAAAAATACTTTTTAAAAAACCTTCTACATTTGAATTTTATTATTTTTGTCAAAATGCTTGAGGTATATTTGTGCTATGTATTAAGCTTAACATTAAAAAATCTGTTCTTTTATCAATATTCCATATCTCTGTGTTCATTAATCTAGCTTATCTTTGAAAAGTTTGGTTAAAAAAAATCTGACAGTGTTTTGGAAGTAGTTCTTAAAATGAGATAGAATGTTTTTAATCACAAAAAGACTGGCCATGTTCTTATCTATCCCAAATTACTTTGTTCTCCAACAGAGCTGCCAAACTGTCAAACTGTCCAGCTTTAGTACATAACAAAGATTCTGTTGTATTGTAAAGATATTCATAACAATTTTTATGGAAGGCTGAAAGTGTATAAGTTCACAGTAGTAGCGATAACATGGCACTCTTCACTGTTTGGCTTGTGTATATTGGCACAGATCCCCAAAGTGAAGACTGACAGAGTCATGCAGAAATCTGGTATTTGAGCTGAAATTTACACACTTTAAGTGATGAACTAAACAGGCTGGTGTTTTCTTTTTCTTACTCAAAAAGTGCAAGGTTACACAATACAGACGGTTTTCATCTTTTCCCATAAATGCACAGATTCCTGGGATATAAATGACTGAATTCATCACCAATTCATCAGGGACGCTGAGCTATGCAGTTCTGTTTACAGTGGCAGAAAGTTAATATAAATTTTCATCAGAAGGGGAAGTTTACACATATGATTCTATTTGTCCTTCATTATTAGCACCTGAGTCTAGGCTAGAACGCATAATTGTCTACAGGCACAGGCCAAATAGATGCAAGGGAAAGGCAAATAAGCACACCAAAAATAATTTTATGGTTGTCTGTTACAATTCTCTCACTGGGATTCTTAATCTAGAAAATCAATAAACAACAGGAGTGAAACTCTTTTCCTCTGCTCAGGCATGGCACAGCCTAAAGCAGCGCACAGAAAGACCATTGTGCTTTTTTTGTTTTACCTTACTTTATTCTTTCTGTGAAGTTTATTGGATAGGTTTGTACTCAAAGCAAAATATATCTTGAGTCAGTCTGTTAATTTTATACATTTTCAATCAATATTTTTTAATGTGTAAATGTTCAAGTGGCAGCAAGTTTGACTTAACAAAATAGTAACTTAATTTAATTTCCTAAAATAAGTTAACTCAGGGACATCTATATCTCTTAAAGATTTTCTTGTACTTTATTGTATTGTCATCAAAAATTTGTGGAAACTCAGATATTCAGAATAGACCAGTGTTCTCTAAGGATGACAATGGAGAAAACACACTGAAGAAATAAAGCCAAGATCAATAATCCTGATTTTAGGGCATAATCTTTTTCCATATATAGCTAGATGTAAAAATATTAAAATAGCCTATTTTTAGATATCCTTTATCAACATCAAGGGTAATAAATTTAATTTTCTATTTAATGTGAATTTCAATATAACTTATTTTGTTTGAACTTTGTCTTTCAAGTTAAATTAATTCACCTTTTACAACTGATGAAAGTTGTTTATTTTTTATGTATAATCTGGCTTCTGTGTAAACTTTCACATTATTTTATTCTTCTGGTTGAACTTCATTAATAAATAACTTTGCTCTTTTCTCTCCCCTTTTTTCCTTAATAAAATATTCTTTCTTCTTTGTCTAGTAGGCAAATACAAATAAATTTTATCTTTATGGGTTTAGGGGCATGAATAATAGTGTCCATTAAAAAAAAAGAGACCATATGTCTATTCCTAATCAAGGATAAAGACAAGTTTAGACCCAATACAATTTATAGAACTTCAGTTCCCAAATGTGATGGCTAGGTAGTACATGAAAATAAAATATTTGAAAAATATTTTGAAAGTGATAGTATAGTTCTTACAATTGTGTATTTAATAATTATTCACACAGTAAGTTAATTTAAAAACCACAGGGTTCATTTTATTCTGTCATCTATAAAGTCAATTTATTTTCTATTTTTTCCAATTTATGTTTCTTAATCTCATAACTTATGCTCCACATTAGTTATTATGTTGATTATTTTGAAGCAATTATTCAAAATCTTTAATTCTTTTTTTTTTCTATTTGTTCTACTTACTTGGACAATATTGTCAATTTTTTTAATTTAAATTTCTCGAAAGAATGTTTAACTATGATGATGATACCCTGCCTTTTCACGTATATTTATGCAAATGATACTCTCAGCAACATTTGAAAAGTATAAAGCTGATATATCACAGCTAGCTGATACAAGAGCTATTTCTGTCCCTCTTGTCGATATTATAAATAGTTCCACTATATCGTACTCACTTTTTAAAGCAAAATCCACTGAACTTATATAAATGTTGGTAATACATTTCATTTTTTATACTTATGTTTTACCTATTAAAATGTTTGAGAATGTGCTGCATCAGTATTCACCCAGAAGAGAAAAAAGAGTTACACAAAGAAGTTTATGTCAACATGATAAGCATGTGGATGAAAACTGAAAAAAAATATGCAAATAGGCAGATGTTTTCCACATATACAATATATGGATAAATTTTCCAGGTTTCATCCAGATGTTTGGAATCACATAGACATCACAACCTTTTTGTGACCCCTTCATTTTTGTGTCAGATAAACAGAAATTAAATGACTTCTTTAAAAGCATTTGGTATTGTATTAAAAAAAAATATTTAGGACCTCATTCAGCTTTGACATTAGGTTTTTGTTTTTTCACTAGTACAACCTGAACTCAAACTACATCTCTAGACTAGACAATTAGTTTAACTGCTTTAAATTAGAAATTAACTGATTTATTTTAACTGTCAGTTATGTACTTCTCAATTAAAATCACGCCATTAAGTTTTTATGTACACATGTCCTCAAACACTGCTCTTTCTCTAGCCTCCTTTGTTCCCTCTCTTTTTTTGGAGGGAATAAAATCTCACTAATTTGTATAATAAACCTCAGACTAATTAAACAAGTTCTCATTAAATCAAGATTATGAGGGAAGGATTTAAGGAATCAAATTGTTTTCAAACACTTGAACTCATGTAGGAGCTTTCTTTCTCATATAAATAATGTGCTAATTACAAATTTTCTTTTTGTTAATTAAGGCAGGTCAGCAGGACTTCTACTTGGCAACACTGAGCTTAAGTGTTCAAGTTGCTATATGTACTTGAAATTAATGAAACTAAATTACCTTTAAAATGTTAGTCTTTTTATTATTTCCTGTTATTCTTTACATTCACTTAATTATTTTAATGCACGTAGGTTTAATTTTATATACATATTTATTAATTTGAAATTATTTTAGTAGTAGCCGAAGATTAAAGAATAGATAAAGTTAGTTTAATCAACTCTTACACACACACGCACACACACACACACACACACACACACACAAATTCCTATGCTGTCTAACTGATTTCAGAACAAGACCAAAACTCTTATAACTTTTTACAACTTCTTTTTGGCATCTCCATTTCTATCAGTTTTACTATGGCATTAGATGTCAAATAGATATTATCTTATACGCATTTATAGTTAATTTTCTGTGTTCGGAAGAATTTTGATTTTCATCTGTTCTCAGTGGATAAAAATGCTACTCTGGATAAGTTGCCAGTTATGGATAAAGGGAGAGGTTGGAAGAACACAGATAAGCCTGCCATATATTTTCATGCCATTCTTAAACTCTGTTATGTATTATTTTTCCTGAGTATGCTGTTTCCTGAACACGTTTTTATATATTCTATTTGCCATTTATAGGTCTTTGAAAGACTTTAAAAACAACAACCTTTTTCTCTTTGCTACTTCATTCCCAAATTTTAAAAATTAGCAGAACTGATACCATTCAGATCAGTACCTCTAACAGTATGTAGCACTTAATAGATACTAAATAAATATTTGCTTAGTGAATGAATTAATATGTTGACAAGAAAAATCAGTATAGTTTTTTGCTTATTCATCCTAAGAAGACATGAACAATGAGATTGAGCAATCTATCAGATAATTAGGATCAGTTACCCACATATTGCTGTATGAACTTTGGTAAGCTTAAACTATCTTCACCTAAGTTTTCTTTGTTTTTATATAATTCTTGCATCTCCAAAATTACTTCACATTCGTTCATAAAATTAAAGTCTTAATTTTGGAGGTGCAGACTTTTGCAAATGTCTCATCCATTGGAATTATGTCCCCTAACTTTACAGGAGACAGAGAAATATAGTTTTCGTCAGGATACATATACTTTTCTAATAAAATCATGTTTCTGTTAGTAAGGAATAAGGAAGCAATGTATATTGAATACACAACTAGAAGGCTCTGCCTCAGAAATGGATATAACAACTCATTTCACCTAACTGCAAGGATAATATTTAGTATTCATCCAATAAAACAGTTAAGTAACTTCTATAGGCCAGAAACTGTTATAAATAAACTGTTAAAAATTTAATAACGAGGACATATTCCTCACCCTTGAGCATACATACACATATAATTAATTTAAAGATAAGACATGTTTTATTAAATAACTAAAGTATAGTTTTAAATATAATGGATAGATGGACTATTACAAGACAGAACTTCTTTTTGCTTGCGAAGTTCAGGAAACTTTGCAGAGAAAGTGAAATTCAAGCTTAGTCATGAAAGATGAGTAGGAGGCCCAGATAGGTGTCTTGCTTATAAGAATGAGGAAGTTCCTAAAGATGACTATCCCAATACTATCTTGTTTTCACTCTTTAATTTAATTCCACTACCACAATGACACTTAGGACTAGGAGGGAAAGGCAAGAATGAAAAAAGCTTTTCCTGGCAGAGGGATCATCTAGTCCAAAAGTGTAGTCATTTATTCATTTAGCAAATATTTGTTGGCACCTGTGAGGTACAGTGAGCTAAGAACTGGAGATACATGTATGAATAAAACTGACATGATTCTTACGCACCTTCATAGAGCCCATGGTCTAGTCATGAAAGAGCACCTGCCTTCAGTGCTTTGGATTAGCAGTTGCATAGGGTAACTGTGCAGAAGGAAAGCCCTAGAGCAGTGGTCCCCAGGGACCAGTGCACCTAATAGAATCTAATGTCTGGTGATCTGGGGTGGAGCTGAGGCGGTGATGCTAGTGCTGGGGAGTGGCTGCAAATACAGATGAAGCTTCCCTTGTTAGCTGCACAGCAGGAGGATTCGGGACTCCTGCCCTAGAGAACCCAAGCAGTCTACTTAGGGATAGAAATTAAGGAGAGAAGAGCTGTAAGAAGACTACACCCTCAGGTTTAACCTGTTAATCCTGTTTTAGAAATGAGAGCCATTGAAGGGCTGTTTACTAGAGAATGACATAATTGTTTGAATTTTAAAAGGTTAATGTAACAGCAGTAATGGATTAACTGGAGTTAAACTTTAAGAATAAAAATTGGGTGTTCAGATAGTAGATGATTCTAGTAGATGATTAGGAGATAAAACTGAGAGGCAGTATCTGTGGTGAGAAAAGGGAGATGAATACAAAAATTTAGGAAGCAACATTAACAAGACTTGAGAATGGATTTCATTGGGTGTGGAGGGACCTAAAAAAGGGGATAAATCCAGTATGTCTCTAAACTTGTGTGTGCGTGTAGGCTGAGGACTGCTATTCATCTTAATCAAAATCGTGTGAATAAGATATTTAAATTCGTGATGCCTGTGGGACATCCAAGTAAAAACATTTTTTTTTTCAACAGAAATACAGATTCATACTAGAGATATGGAATTGGAAGACTTTAGTATGATATGATAGTTAAGCTATGTTATTATTTGGAGTATATATATTTAATAATTTGTTCATACTTTGGGCAAATATTTATTAAACGTCTACTATATGCAAAGTACTGTTCTTAGCACTGGAGATGTGTATACACACACACAGTAAAGTCTCTGCCTTCATGGAGTTTACATTCTAGTTAGGGACATGGCTAAGGAGCAAATATAATGCAATAATAAATACTATTATGAAAAGTAAAGTTTGAGGCTAATGGGGTAAAGTACAGAGGGATGCTCTTTTAGACATATTAGTCAAGACCTCTATGATGAGGAACACCTTAGCAGAGATCTTAAAGAAGAAAAGGGTTGAGCCTTGTGTGTATGAGAGATTCTAAGCAGAGAGAACAATGTGTTCAATGGCTTTGATATGAGAGTGTGCTATCTGTTTGAAGTTTAGCAAAAAGATCAGTATGTCTAGAGCACAGTGAGTAAAGAGAATGGTGGAATGATATTTGGTCTGATAATTTATGTACAAATTTTATTCCAAGTAACAGAATTCCTGAGAGGTCTTTTAAAAAGGTAATTAACATGATACAATACAAGTTTTTAAAGGAATTTTGGCTACTGTGTGAAAGTACATGAAAGGAAGTGAAAAGGAAAAAAAAGAACAGAGAAACCAGGTAGAGGGGTATTAGAAGACACCAGGAAAGAATTGTACACTTGAAACATATAATTTTATTAACCAATGTCACCCTCAATAAATTTTAAAAAAAAAAGGAAATAAAAAGAAAGGATGGGAGCTTGAACTAGGCTGGTTGCAGCAGAAGTGGCATGAAGTTTCACAAATCCTGATCACATTCCAAAGATTTTGCTGATAAATTGATGTGAAGGATGTGAGAGACAGAGGAATCAAAGATGATTGCAACATTTAGGGTTCCTTCAAATCAATGAATTGAAAAAGCAACAGTTTTTTTGTTTGATTCGTTTGGCTTTGATTTGTATTTTGTTTGTTTGTTTTAGGTTTTTTCTTGGGGGGGTGGTCTTGTTAAGAAGCCGTTCAGTTGATGAATGTTAAATTTCATATGCTTACTTGAGAGCCAAATGGTATATGATCAAGGCAAATTGACATACATTCTGAGTTCACTGGAGATGTGAGAACAGGAGATCTAAATCTGAGTTGTTAGCATATAAATGGTATATAAAATTATGAGTCTGAGTAAGAGTACCTAATGAATGAGAGACAAGTGAGAGGGACTAAAAGGGAAAGGAAGAAGAGAAGATGTCCAAAGACACTTGGTCATGTAAAACAGTGAGATTTTGGACGAGGCACAAGTCATGTAATGAAGGCGGAGAATTAACAGCCAGTGTATAGAGGGATAAGAAAAAGGAAAGTGAATGAGTACTGGGAAACACTGACAATTCGAAAGATGAACAGAGGAAGAGAAGCTTACAAATTCATTTTTGTCCATACTACTTTCATCTTTCAATGCCTGTCTTAAACTTTCACATATAAAGTATTTAGATGAGACTCCTGAATGAGATGAGCCAAAATTTTCAGCTCAGTGTAATTAAACTGCCTTGGTTATTGGTAGAGACATAGGGTTTTTATTTCCATCATTGATGCATTATTCTGTTTTTATAACTAAATTCCTGAAAATCAATGTCTGCTTCATTCAATTAATCTCTGTATGGCTGTGCCAATTATTTAGTGTTTAAGGCCTAGTAAAGAAAGCAGAGGAAATGGGTTGGAAGTGGATGGCACATGAAAATAGCTAGCATAGGGAGATAGGAAAAAAGATGCAGTTCAGACTTAACTTTTACTTCTTTGAAAGACCTCACTTTGCATATTCATAACTTACAAGGTTGATTCTGCAAACTTTTCTTTAAGTTAATACTTTCTATAGACAAATGTATAATCTTTTGAACCAAATGGATATAAAGATAGAATAAAGGGCACTTTAAAAAATATATACTGACATTTCTCTACGTCTCTTGATACAAACTGGTTGTGTGCTTGGGCAATGAAAAAAGATATGAATCGAAGAAAGAATCTTGCAACAGAAAGCTTTTGCATCAGTGAGTATGTGAGAGGTTGGGGGGAAGGAATAAATTCAGCAGAGAACCAAAGACCAGCCAAATCTTTAGAGGAGAATTTATCAGATAGCTTGCCTTAGGACATACATTGGAGTGCAGTACGAGGGAAGTTAAACTTTAGGGCTGATGGCTAAACAGTTATGCTATAAAATTAAAATTTGTTCTTACTAATGGTACATTAAATTCATAATTCGTTAGTAAGAATATTCCACTGTGATGTTTCTAACTAACTTTTGATGACATCCTTTTTCTCATGAAAGCCAACATATTTTTATCTATAAACAAGGTTATGTTTGTTAAAATTTCATTGTGCATAATTATTTGCTTTTACATGTTATATCATTAATAATTATTCCTTTGATTGATTTTCAGTAATTTGGCATAAAATACTACTTTCTCTCCCCCTACGAAGAAACCTTTAAAAAGAACAACAAAATGAAAATGGTAAACTGGCAGAATATAAAAATAATGGTTTAAATGCTCAACCATATTGTATGTCTTTATTAATTTATCAACTGAAAGTTGTTATAATGGAAGAGTTTGATTTTGTTTGAGTATAATTTGGGTATTCTTTCATTTTTTGATATCATTAGTCATTAACTTTATACTTGTTAAAAACCATGTTCTTAGTGCCTGTTTACAGGACTTTTTCGGAGTGAATAGAAAAGCTCAGACCTTGATATGAGAGAAGCGTGATTATTAGTGCTTTCATTGACTAAGATGCACTAACAGTCTGTACTCTACTTACTACTAGGTTTTGTTGCACATAACTATTTCCAGATCCGATGTTTAGAAACAGAAATTCCTGTTCCCATAGAAACAGTGTTGTATATGATCCCACGCAACCCTCAAAAATTATTTAACCGTAATGTAACTAAAATAATAATAATAGAGTCTCTGGATCTTTTTGCCCTAGCGCAGATCTCTGAGGCTCTGTAGACCTAACAGTAAGGGGAGTGACCCGGAAGTGGCTTCATACAATTCCCATGGAAGCTCACAGATAAGTTTCTTGAAACATGAATGAGGAGGGCAGCCAAAGGCTTGCCCAGTGGTCTGATAGAGCTCTCTAGAGATGGTGCCATGAATAAGGAACAGGGTCTTGAAGAAGGGATGTCATGTGCTGGGAACTAAATGGAGAATAGGATAATCCAAATTATTTGTGTTATTTTTATGTGTAGACCTTTACAATTGGTGATATAGTAAGAAAAATTAAAGAAAATTGGAATTCTTAGAGTCACATTAATACTATTAACAAACTTTGTGACATTGGCAAATTACTTAACCTCTCTAGGCCTACTTACACAGTACAATTTGAAGGAATTTAATGAAATATTCTGTCTTTTCTTTTTTTTTAGCTTTAAAATGTTTGATTTTGACACAGTAGTGTTAGTGATGAGTAAAACATGGTGAAAGTGGAACCAATTAATTGTGATATCTTCTCACCACGCACTGGGTATTGCATTATGATGTCATTATAATGAATAATAACAGTAATAGTAATAAACATGACTATAATTACTATCAAAATTTTACCTACTAGAACAATAGTTCTCAGACTTGGCTAATCATCAAAATCACTTGAGGAGCTTATAAAAAAATTGATAACCTTAGATCCTACTTCAAACCTAATTAAATGAGAATCTCTGTGGGTGGAACCCAAGAATATATCTTTATAAAATAGCCCCCATTAATTAATCGTGTGATTCCGATGACCATCTGAGTAGGAAACCATTATAGTAGACATCCTGAGTGAATCAAAATGAAAATTTAGCATGATTTGCAGTTTTCATAACAAAGTTTTCAGATAGAGAAGTCCTCAAAATTAGTTTGTTTTTCACTGTTTTCCACATTCTTTCTGTAGTACTATTTAAACATAAATTTGCAAAGTAAACTATTTCTTTTTAAATGTAAATTTTAGCTAAGAAGTCCTAATTTTTAGAATCTGACATAATAGAGTTTTCTTGTTTAAATATTCATTGGGGATATTCAGCGTTAAATTACTTGTTCTTATAGATTGTGAACAAAGGGCACATAGCAAATTACAAAGAATTCCCTCTTTTAAAGCAATTTTAGAGGCTAAAATTACTAGTATTTATTTCTCATATGCAAAAATATTTGTGGCATTGTGGCCACACTTGTATATTAATTTATCATTTTAATTTTATTTTAAAAACATCTCCAGGTAACCCATGGAAAGAACATCTATTATATTTGTATATTTACATGTGTTGCTTTTTCCTTTTCATATAGTGTATATAGAATTACAAAATAAATTTAAATATGATTTTGAAATATAATCATTTCATTATTTAAACAAAGGATTAATATTTCACAAAATATTCATAAATTATATCTGTATTTGTCAATATTCAAATACATTTGTGATATTTAAAAATGTTCTTATTTTCCTTGCATATGAAACAATTTTTATATTTTTTTCATATGGGAATTAATTGAGTAACTTAGCAGAAACAGCACTTGACAGTGAACTATTATGCAGATACCACGGTGTAATAAAGGTAGTTTTCCAAGAGTTGCATAAAACAGTAGCAACTCTATTACTCTCAAAGAATCTATTAAATTATAAGGAATTGGAAATTTTGTTGGAGTTCATCACTTCATTAGTTACTTGATATCATTCTTAAAGCAAGTAGATAGACATAGAAAAAAAGAAATTAAAAATGTCCTACTGGCCTTTGTCACTATTTTTAATCTTTGTCACCCTTTCTACTTTGTACTATGCTTCTGTTTTACCTACGGTTCTTCCCTGGTGCTTATTACTAACTCATCTTTGGAACACCTTTTATTTCACAGACGGTGACTATCGTATGGCTAGATAGGTGTGCTCAAGGTGTCCTTTATGTTATCCCCTACATTACAGGTGTCATCCCCATACTTCCAAGGCACACTACATGACATAATTGAGACCTTTAAAAACAGTTCTTAATAAACAAAGCTCAGGAAGGGTAGCACACCGTAGAGACTCAAATTACAAGGGTCTAATTTGATGTGGGCAGGGTGAGATGTTGACAAGATTCCCCTTTTTTACAGCTATTTCCATGGCTGTGGAATCACAGGAAAGTCATGTGTGTGTATTTTGGATTTGTCCTCCAATTTCAGAATGACTCATTTGTGTATACCAGTGTCCCAGCTGTTGTAGACTTTGTAATGAATTAGTATTGGACTCAGAAATTGAGTTTCTGCCAGAGGATTCTGGCAGGGAACATTTTCCTATAACAACATACAAGTGATAGCAGTAGAAATGCCAGGGGACTCCGCAAGCATGTCTCAGGATTCAGCGTAATGGCTTAACTTCAACATAGAGATGATCAGAGCAAGCGCGGCTTATTGTTCCACTCTAGTGAGTGGCCTGTTAGGTGCCAGTATGTAAATGAAGATAATTACAAGAGAGTGCCAAAATGTATCCTCCATGAGAAAGTGTGCAGTTCTTAAATGGATCATTCTGCAATCATAAGAACCCTTTGTGGGGGACAACAAAATCCCCCTTCTATGAGAGGTTTAATATCTTTTGAGACATTGGGAGAAGAGTGCCATTTTGAGCAAAGGCCAATTGGGACTTCTCCAAGATTGCAAAGTGTCTTCCCTGTGTGACCCTCAGAATAAAGTTTTAATTTCCAGTTTAACTATTCATCTTTCTATAAGCATTCTTGCATGTGCTTCCTTTCTAATAATAAGCTAAAAAATGATTAATTTAAAGAGGAGAAACATTAAATTGGAAAGCTTTTTTTTTAAATGTGTGGTTAAACAGCTTGCTCCTCGGCGCAGAAGCTTTATATATTTAAAACGGAAGCCACTTTTGAAAGAAACTTTAGCACACTCTCTGTTGCAGGATAAGGTAATTAGGTCCTTATCAATCCAGTGGGTTATTTTCTTTTTAAAAGTTTTGTCTCACCTTACAGAAAAATTGCTTCTGAATGCAATGAAGTTACTTTTTCATAATTAAAAATATAATCTTCCTTCTTAATTACCAGCTACAATGGAGTTCACCCCATGTGAACTTTTTATATTTATTGATGAATAGTTCTTCCTCACATTATTTGCAAGTACCATATTGTGAATAATGAGTTTTAAAGGCAAAGTATGACCAATGTAATTTAATGATCTGTGTCATGTAGTATATAACACTATGAAGAAACAAAAAGAGTAAAAGCAACACTGTAGGGTCATTGTTTCTTGTCAGTGATTAAATTGCAAACTCTGAGAGGACGGGAACATTCCTGTCTGGTCCACATTTCATTTATAGTAGCTAACAAAGAGTAAGGACTTAATGTATATTAGTTGAATGAGTAAATGAGTGAATTACAGTAGTCCATCTAATCAATAATTTTAAGTGAGACTACAAAAATAAGTCTACATGTATTTAGATGTTGGATATATTTAAAACATCACTTTTCAATAAGGTAAGAAAAGCAAATTAAAGTGAAATATTTTTGTGTATTTTAAAAAGATTTTAATTTCTGACTATGATTTGACCTCAATATTAAACTTTTGGGGAGATAATTGCAGGGCTGAATTACAAGGAAATTCATTGTAATGTTACTTAATATTGAAAAAATTTTTAAAAATGTAAATATCTAACAGAAGAGAATTACATTAAATGGAAAGTGAGTTTCTAAGCATTGGAAATATTGGGATGCTTTAGTGAATTTGAAAATTCTTTTTGTTTTTAATTTAAAATAACTGTGTTGTTTTTGCCTAAATAGGTTATTCTTTCCCATAGTGTACGTCTTTAGGTGTACATGAACATTAATAAATATTAAAAAGGTTTTAGTAGAATTCTAATTTTGTAGGTAACTGAGTCTGGAAAAGCATGAAAAATACTTCCATTTTTATGTAAGCAAATTTTTAAACTGAGTAACTAAAACACCCACATGTATAGACTTTTTTCTAGACCTATGCTTGAAAGGCAGATTAGAGAACAATTTCCTTTTATGCTTATGCAATTTGCCTAAAAGAATCGAAGGACTCTAACTGAAGAAGGTGAGATAAAGATTTTTTTGCAATCAATTGTCCTTTTTTGGATTGTGACTAAAATTAAATAATGAAAGATAATATGTTGTGGAAAAGTCATAGATAAAATATTTCATATAACTTGATAAAAAGAAAGACGTCTTGTATATGCTCATTTTAGTGCTGTAGATTGCTAGGCAATCCTCTAGAGTTATCTACATAGACGTCTGAAGAAGACCTACTGTATGCAAGGCATTGTGACTTCCTGGAGGAGTGTGAAGTTTCTTCCCTGAGTATATGTTACATCTCAGATATCTGGAACCAGCTAAGCTATGTGTTTTACAAGTTTAGAAATGTCTAAAGAAACATGTTTTTTAATTAAATATCTTTTGAGTGACTAGGTGCAAGTTACTGTGCTATGCATTTCTGGGGACATAAAAATTTTTAGAAACATTTCTGGCCCTTAAGGAGCTTATACTGCTTAAGGATTATTAAACACATTCATTTAACAAGTAAGATTATCAGATAAGTTAGGTTTTTGAGTAGAAATGCTGCTTGCGTTAACACAAGTTGCATAGACTAGCTCCTTGAGTTCAGATTTCATGTATATCTTCAACAAGTGGGCCACTGACCAAACTTTGCAGATAAATTTTGTTTTCTCCCAGCCTTTTTAGTCCTAAGTCTCATTATGACAGTGGAACTAAAGAGTGAGAACAAAACAGTAGAGGGACCTTTAGGAACATTTTTTTAAAATCAAATCATTTCTTACAAGCAAGAAGCCTTTTTTGGACCCTCCTGTCTCCCGGTTCTTGAGCTGTTGATTTCTATCAAGGGGTACTATGTTCTAAGTATGTATTATAAATATTTTATTTTTACACAACTTACTATAAGAGTCATATTACAGATAATTATATATAAGAAATTATTTTGAAATCAAAAATATATTTTAACCTCTTTGATAGAGTTAAAATTTAAAGACTCAGGGCACTTGAGAAGATTTTTAGAGCAAAAGCCCAGAAGATCCCATAAAAATTACATAGATGTATAGTTTTTGATGTATTAAGGTGATGATTATTATCACTACTGGTTTATATTTTATTTTATTCAAAAGAACGCTCTTATGCACAGTATAATGTTAACAACTACAATTTACCACTTTATATGCTAAAGAAAATCAAACCTAAGATGGATAATAGCCAGAACATAAAATGGAAAAACCCAAGGTTCCTCTCTAAAGTGAATTTACCCAAGATCTCTAAAATCTATCTTTGGTAATTAGTTTCAAAATATATTACACAGGCATATATGTGCTTCATAATTTATATTACAAATAACATAGTCTAAAAATACAAAATTCTAACTATGAACTTAATATAAATAGATTTCTACCTCCATTCATTCAATAAATATTTTTTGAATAATTGCAGTAGGTCATCAGCAATTGGCTGTCAATGATTAGCGTTTCCTCTCCTCAATGAGTTTTATGTTTCACTTTTTAGATTGCCCAGTAAGACTAGATTGCCCAGTAAGACTAGAAAATTGGGAAAAAGGAATTTATTCAGAGTTCATCATTGAGGTCATACAGAAACTTGGAATGATGCTGGGATTAGAACTTGGAATTTCCGAGGTCTCTGGCAACTCTGTCGTTTTGTTTCTAAGAACACTCTAATTTTAGCTTTAGGGGCTTTCCTTTAGAGGTTCTGAACCCACTATGTCTGCACCTGAACTAATCAAAACCCCTCTCCTCCCCCCCGCCCCCAAATGGTTTTGCTCTCACCATCTCTTTCCTCCTCTGGGACTAGCCAGTTAGCTTCTGGGTTACCTATGCAGAAGCACTCTGCCTCAAGGCTCTTTCCTTTAGATATGCTGTAGCATTTCTTCCCCTTGGTGCCAGACAGGGTCATAATCTTTGCCTCAGGGTTCCTGGCTACAGAGCCTCATCCTTTCTGAGGGAAGGGTGAATGGAGAACTAAAGTTTTGCATTTTTCTCATCTACATCTCAATTTCAGGAAGCTAGAGTGTAAACTCTAAAAGTAATCTTTCCTCTGCTTTTATTGTTCTGGCTTTTTCAATAACTCGTGTGCTCACTTTTCCTTTGGAGTGGTCCACCTCAGCCTTCGACATGCATTTGTAGCCAAGTGAGCATTTTCTCACAGGAAAGCAGCCTAAGCCCACAGGTCACTAGCCTAACTCGCTTGTAAAATATAGGTAAGATGATATCATTACTTATTAGGACGAAAAAAATATTTCCACTGATGAAATGAATAGTGTTTACCTTTAAATGAAAAACTCAGTCTAAAAAAATCCTGGTTTCTTGTAACATTCTGAAATAATTTTTTTTTTTTTAGCCAGGATTGCCAGATTTAGCAAGCAAAAATACAAGTAAATTCAAATTGAACTGATTATCTTCTATTTTATCTGGCAAGTCTACTTCTAACTCCATCAGAATATAGTACATATTATTTAATGCTTGTTAACCAATGATATCGTTTTGTATTTGGTTGTGATATAAGATGATTATTAAAATTTTTCATCTTTAATATTGGTTTCTTGTCTGTAACCAACATCTTGAATCAAGTGCTGAATAACTTAAAAGACACAGTCTTTTAAGAATAGTAAAATTCCCTTTAGTATATAAGCTTGTGTGTCTAATTCTCCTCATGAAAAATAAGGAAAAATAAAAACAATTTAAATAAGATCTTGGAATTCTTTATACTGTTTTAGTTGGCATAACTAGCAATGTCATTAGTGAATTTATTTTGTTATTTTTATGCCTAAAGCAGTTTTTTACTTAAGTCTTTTTCTGTATAAAAGTCTCTTCAATGATACACTCTTCTTAATTATCCCTTGTGGAAAGGGCACGAGCTTCAAAGTCAGCCAGATGGTTGTTCAAATCTCTATGCCATTTCAAAACATGTGAAACAGCTTGGACATATAATCTAAATACTCTGAGCTTCAGTTCACACATCTATGACAAAGGAGGATGTTTTTAGGATGAAATGAAATAGTGTGCCCAGGATATAGAATTATATCTTGCATATAATGAGCACTTAATAATCATTAATTCTCTTTTTCTTTCTTTTTGTTTCTGCTTAACTCCCATAGAAACCTTTTGTACTTCCTTTTAATGACATGCAGCATATTTCTGAATTGCATCGTGGTTATACTGAATGTACTTTCATCTTTTTTGCAATACTAAAAGATCCTTGAGTGCATGTGTTCCCATAGCGTAGGGTGCATTGTGTATGTGTATATTCATGCAGATGTGGTGATGTAGACCTGGGAGAGGAGAGAGAGGCAGCTCACCGGCACATTCAAAAAGTTATAAACCCTTTCACTCAATCTCAAAAAAGGTTAGAATACAATTTTGCAAAGTATGATAGAACATGAAGCTGTTAAGATATTCTTCCTGTCTAATGGGACATTTTTCTCCTTGAATAGATTGCAGAGAACTAAATCTACACTGAGGTAAAGTTTCAGGAATTACAGTATGCTAGGCCCATTAGTATGCCAATAGTAGCAGCAGCATCATAGATATAGATGATATAGATAGATATAGGTGATATAGATAGATATAGATAGATAGATAGGTATAGATATAGAGGCTTTCTTTTGAAAACTAAAGGTAACCAGTGTTCAGAATGCACGATAACAAACCATATAAGTGACTCATCGTCATTACTTGATATAACTGGAGGTGCCAGGTCATTTGGCCCAGTTAAAAGTTCGAAGACTGTGACTGAATAGTGATGATACCAAATTAGAGCAGTGGAAAAGTAGGCAGTTCTTTAATTCTGGAGGCAACATTCCAGAAGACATTTATATTCTATATGTCATCAATGTCTGTGGAAGCACATTTCATACTTAACATTTTAAATATCAGTTTTTGTTTTACTAGCTATATTTCTCAGAATGATGATGGCAAAGCTTCCTCACTTTCGTTTCCCCAGAAATTCCAATCTTTCTTTCATTCTCAATAAATAATTGCACCTTTTTTAACCTCTGAGTTCATTGAGATCATCAGTGTGAATTCTCTTCCTACCCCTTCAGGGCAAAGTTACCTACTATCCCCTTCAGCCTATCCCAGAGGATACTTTCTTCTCCCACAAAGCTATCACCTGCTCCTGCTCCATGATTTAGCCCCTTTCCATCTCCTCTAGTGACTTTCACAATTCTCTTTTGTCTGTTACAGCTTCAATTTCTTATCAGCTCATTATCGTTTTCTTTACTTAAAACAGACAAACAAACGAAAAAAACATAAAACCTGTTAAACTATAGCTCTCATTTACTTTGATCTCCATAGAACTTATCGAAAGAATTGTTTGTACTTATGGCAAAGGTTTTCCCCATTTATCCCCAGTGCTTTCAAGCAATCTAACTTCTAATTCAGTACCCTGTGGAGACTGATATCTGATAGGTCACATGAAAATGTTCAGATTAACAAGAACTTTCATTAGCCAATTTGAGGTTTTGGTGTTTGAGAACATCATTCATCTTTCTACACATTTCTTCCCCAATTTTTTCTTATTTTCTTTTACTTCCAGCTTTATCGAGATATAATTGTCATCACTTTTTTATTTAAATAAATAACAGCTTTATCGAGGTAATTTACATACCATAAAATTCAACCTTTTAAAGTATACAAGTCAGTGTTTTTTTAGTATATTCACAAGGTTAGTGTAACCATCACCACTATCTAATTTCAGAGTATTTTCACTACCCTCAAAGAAACCCCAAACTCATTAGCCGTCACTCTTTATTCTTTCCTTCCCCCAGCCTCTGTCTACCATTAATTTACTCTCTGTCTCCATGGATTTGCCTATTTTGGGCATTTCATACAATATGTGGTCTTTATGACTGACTTCTTTTTCTTAGTGTAACGATTTCAGAGTTCATTTATGTAGAATGTATCAGTGCTTCATTTCCTTTTATGGCTGAATAACATTCCATTATATGGTAGACCACATTTTGTTTATTCATTCATTTTTCAATTGATGGACATTTGGGTTATTTTTACCTTTTGGCAGTTATGAATAAAGCTGTTATGAACAACTGCTTGTGTGGACATGTGTTTTTATTTCTCTTAGGTGTATACTTAGGGATGGAATTACTGGCTCATATGGTAAGTCTATGTTTAACATTTTCTAGAGGTCTTTTTGACTTCTGTTACTATGCTCTCCTCCCCATTTACTGTTTTCCTTTTTCACTATCTCCTCATCTCCTTTCAACAAAATATAAGTGTTCCCCAAGTTTGGGGACTTGACTCTTCCCTTCTCCTCATTCTCCTGATTAGCAATCTAATATTCTATTCTCCCTTTGTCTTAACTACCATCTAACCTCTTACTTTCAGGAATCCTCTCAATCTAGAGTTCGGCATTATTAGTATCTACTAAAGAAAACTTTTCTTGGTTATCCTGCCAGCAGGTAAACAACATCATCTCTCCAAAACCTGTGTTTTGTAATCCGATTTCTCCCTTTCCAAAGTGGCATAGCTTTTCTTTCAGTTATCCTTGACTTAAAATTTTGAAGTCATCATTTACCTCTTCCTGGATTTACTGCTACACAGTTACTAAGTCCTACCAGTTCTACTTTGACAGTTCCTCTTGTGATTCCTGTTTTCAACTACAGTGAGTCTTACTGTTCTTCTTATCTCTTATTTGGACACCTGCACATACTTTTCATTGGTCTTTCTACCTCGTGTCTTTCCTCGCCCTATTCACTTTTCATCTGTCCTTCACAACATGACCTCAATATTGTCCTGGGCCAGGCTTATCCCATCATTTCCAGATTCAGAAACTTCTGTTCTTACCCATTAAATTATATCTAGACTCTTTGCCACTTATCGTTTAGTTATATTCATTAATTACCTCCAGCCAACCTTCCCATGATGTTTCACTAGCTCTCAAACTCAGTACATGCTCTATCCAAGATGTTATTTTCTTTTCGCTGTTTCCAAACCGATGTTATCTTTACTTCTGTTTGACATGGCCACATTACTTCTGTTTGACATGGCCACATTACTTCTGTTTGACATGGCCACATTACTTCTGTTTGACATGGCCACATTCTTCTTTCTCCACAAGATGAACTATTTCTCATATAAGTTCAGCCCAAATATTATTTCCTTATAAAAATTTATCTGAGCTCCCCAACTGAAAATAATTTCTTCTGCTTAGGAACTCCTGGAACGTTTTAAAAATATTTTTTATGGCCTTTTGACATTCAACTGGATGTTTCTTAAAGGACAGTAAGCTCTTTGAGGGTAAAAATCGTCACATCATCCCCCCTACCTGTATAAATATGTAATACTTAGTTCTTTCCTTGGTATAGGAACATACTTGCAAAAAATAAATTTTAATGACAAGTAATTTTTGATGTAATTTATTCTTTAAAATAATTTCCCAAATGCTAACTCTTTGGCAATCTTACTTTTAAATTGCAGGAGGAATCCAGAATACAGAATTCAAATAATAGTTTACTTTCTGATATTATACTCTAATGTAGTAGCATGTATTTTCAGTTAATATCTGATATGCTTATTGAAATTATAACACATAATAGTAATGAATCTTCAATCCATATGCAAACAGAAGATATTGGCCTAATAATAAGAAAAATAAACTGTTAAAATATGTGAGAAACAAATGTAAATCCAAAGTATGTTTGGGAAAAATAATAAAATGTTTTATAGCAGAAAGAGAGATAATGGAGAAAATGCAGATAAACCATTGTAGTTCCTGGAACATGTACTGTAAAAAAAAAATAAATAAGATGTAAAACTGTAAGTTTTAGTAAAATTACTTCCAATTCATGTTTACCTTTTCTTCTTGGAAATTTTAAAGTTGGACAGAATTTCTTAATATATGAACAAGAATTATGTTTAGTATTGCTATAGATTATATTAATGTTTTTTATAAGTGTACCATTAGCAATTCATTATCATTAACAGCAGAATAATGAAGAGAATAGAGATATGGATACCAAGAATGGAATGAGTGTATGATTCTATACCTGAAGGAAACAAAACCTGTCTTAGCCCTTAGTTACCATTAACTCACCAGTTTACTTTGTGGGTTTCTGTGCTCATCTAGGACTTTGGAGCCATACTGGAATATATTAAGTACTAGGTTTGGACTTGAGCTTTGAGGACTTTGTTAGAACTTCTGAGGATGACTTGAGGATCCATTCCATCACATATTCAATATCTTGATTGTCTCTCCTTTGGATCTACATTATGAATGCTAAGCCAGAATAGCCTGATATTTGATTAGTAAATAGGATACTCTACAATGAATTTCTCATTCTTATTGTAGTACTATAAAATAAATGATCTTAGTTTCTCAGTTTGGCCTCCATAGAGGTCCACAGTTTAGCACAATATAGCCACAAATGTATTCTTTAACTTTATGTAAAATATACTGTAAAACAAAAAATAATTATTTTCAAAAATATTTTCTAGTAATTAGCTGTTTTTTCCCCCAACAAACAGCTAATTATGTATCAACCATGATAAAATGAAAGGTCAGTAGCTACAGATGCATAATTTCACTCTGATAGATTGCTCTTAGAAAATAGGTTATGGCAATTAGATGATTAATTTTTCTCTATTAAATAGTGTTATGAGACTTTAGATTACATTTATCAGTATATTCTCCTTAGTAGGAACATAATGTGAGGAAAGGCCAAACAGAATGGGAATTTATATCCTTTGTGGAAGGATCTGAATATACTTTTTAACAGTCACACTTGTGAAAATAATTAGAAAATGGAATTCAGTTCAAAACATTTTCAGTATTCAAAGTAGCGTGTTAAAGGCGTCATATGTTAAAGGTTAAAATATGTAAGTATGAAGAACAAAATTCTGGATGTCCTGCTGGCATTTTTTTTTTTTTTTTTTTTTTTTTTTTTTTTTTTAGTTATCTGCAAAGTGTACACCCCTTGTCAGTATAACTAGGGAGAGCCTGTGTAAACATTCTTGTTTCGCCTGTTCCACATAATCGTTTCTTGTATCATATTTCTTCTGACCTCGCTATCTGAAACCAATTACAGGAGATCCATTTGGGCTGCATCTATTTTCATAAGAAGCCTAGGCAGCAGTGTTTTTCTCAGAGATGAATATCAACATCAAATATGCTTCTGAGTGCTTTGTTATTTATGTTTCTGAGAGGTTTTGTAGCCTTCAGCTCTCAAGAATGTGTCATGCTGTGCTGTTTATACATTGAAGATATTAATGGGTGTAGATGTCATTTTTCATTTTAATGTCTCAAATGCAACAGGCTGATAGGTTAAGTATTCCTGTTTTTATGGGAAGAGATATGAGTGATGTCTGTTTTTTCCCAAAATATACATATATTTACTTTTTAAAAAAAGAATTTATTTATAAACCTTAGGGTACTCAACATTTTTAATTTCACTGGGTACTTCTAAGCTATTCTTAAACAATTTTACTTCTGGTGAAAGTTTTTGGTGTTCTTTAAAAAGAAATAAAGTTTATATCTGATAAGTTAAAAGAGTTTTCACTCTTAATTCTCATTAGTAATTCTAATAAGTAACTCTTTTTCTATGAGGATCATAAATAGCCTGAAGTTATTACTACTGTAGAAAGGTGATATGCTTGAATTTTGCTTTTCTTACAAAATTTTGGTTTATTTGAAATTATACAGTCACTATTAGGAGTGTTTTTAACAAATATTTTAGAGCAAAATGCACTGAATTCTGGAAAATGTGTGCATTTCTACACCTTTGCAGCCTAACAAAAAGTATATGTTTAATCTACTATTCAGATTTTATTTATCTTTTCAAAATATTTAATCTGATTTCAGTTTTTAAAATATCCTATTTTAATTTTCTTTAGATTTACTAAAATTAGATAACTTCATTAACTAAAGTGCATCTTTAATTCAAAACAAATGTGTTTTCGGAAACTAGATAGGTTTGGCTGCCTTAGAAACCTCTTTCTTGTTCATTTTAATCAGACTCAGATATTACTAAATTTTGTAAACATCTTTTACCATTTTTGTAAGTTAATTTTTTTTGCAGAGATGATCATATAAATACTTAAATGACTCATAGAACTTTATGAAAGGTCCTGGCATTTAACTTTTTTATTTACTAATTTAGGTGGACAAGTGATTTTCAAATTAATATTTTATTTTAATTTGACACCCAACACCTTACATCGATGCAAGTAATTTAGCTGATAATCTTTCATCTTTTGAGTAGCTACAATAATAAATTGCAAAGATGAACTAAATGTCTCTGAACAATTTTTTATTGAAATTCTGTCCTAAAATGTTATCTAGAATAATGGAAATAAAAATGTCATGTGATGACTGCAGTTAGAACGCAAACTGCCAAAAATTTCTGCTTAGGAGTTTTTAATAATTTCTGATCTCTTGGGATTGTTTTCTTGTTCTTCCACCTCTCATGTTTACTGTAGCAATCTCTGAAAAGAATGTAGGCAAGGAGTTCTTTTTCATAAGCATTTGTATTTAAAGATGATCCTTGACTATTTAAAAAAAACTAAATGCATATGAAAATCACAGTACTTTAGAGATAGAAGCATGTTTTTGTCAACTATCTTGTGGTATTATTATTATTGGTCCTTTAAAAACAGTATACATGTATGCTTTTGTCTAGTGACATTTTCATTTTCATGAACTGCAGATCTAATTATCAAGTTTTCTAGTGTCTTTCTGTAGCCATTGGGTGTTACATATTCCATTAAGTTGCTTATTTGGTTTGAGTTGAACAAAGGTAATACAGGGTGGTGAAATGGATAGGGTCCTAGGCTTGAGAGATAAGAGCCTGTGCCTTTGACTGGACCGTGCTACTGCTTTGTGACTTTAATCAAGTTATCGTAGCATTGGTTCTTTAATTACTTATCTACAAAATAGGAAAACTAGGCTAAACAATGTCTAAGGTGTTTTTTCCAGCTTTGGAATTCTTCAATTTATTAGTAATAACTGGTCAAATGATCGGAGTGTTACAAGAGTATAGAGCTCTATCAAGTATTGGTAAACTATGTGATATCAAGTCAGGGATGGTGGGAACACTTAGCCATAAAAAATGATATATATTCTGTAATAGTTGTTCTATCCAAACACTTACAATTTCAAAACATAAAAGACTATATTGTAGTTTTTTCCATAAGTTCTGTTAAATGAATATGCCCCCATTTAGGCAAAAAATAATTCATTATGGTACCATGTGTTCTCTTTTACTAGAGTTTTACTTATTACCATCTAACAGGTCCTTTGATGGATCAGAGACAGGGTGGCACACTGGAATATCTGTCGTGGAAACCAGAAGACCTTGAAAAAAACCACGTGGTTACTCATTTGCTAAAATGAGGGTGTCCTATTGGTTGATTTTATGACTTCAGGATTCTGAACTATATTTAGAATCCTTTAAGAATAGCAAATGACTATAGAATTAAATATAAACTAAATAAAGCTGATATATACAAAATAAACTAATGAACTCGAAGGTGAAAAACAATTGCATGAAAAATATTAGACAAACTGTGGATTTTGGCACCAAAGGGTAAAATAATTGACTAATTTTTTTTTGAGAGTTTCACATAGACACAACCTAGTCACACTATAGCAAATTCCATTTGAAAAATATCATTTGTAGTTATTTTGTGTTGTTATTTTAAAAAGAAAGCTATATCATTTAGACTATAATGTGAAATTTTCAAACAGTTTTGTGATAATAAAGTATTTATGGGATTAATATTTTATTTGGTCTTTTATTGGACCTGAACTTTATAATAAACTTGCCTGAGTTCACTGGAATATGCCATCCTTAGAAACGTTTAGTTTAACTTGTAATTACTTGAAAAATTTAAAAAACAAGAGGAAGATTGTTGTGAGTGTATTTCCAAGTGTAAAAAGCATGCTTTACAAACTGTGCCAGATCCTGCTATGGGAAGACAAATCAGTGTTAGGAGATGGTGCTAGTGCATTCAGTTTGTTTGCTTTGGTTTCTATGCCTGCCTGCCTTCTCAGGAAACTTGCTTGGAGCCAGACTGTAGCAGCCCTCTATCTGTCTTTTCATAATTGATCAGGGGATGACTGCCTTCCCTGAGGGTTAAGACATGGCAACTTTTTCTGTTTGCTCAGCATCTCAATGCAGTAGTTCAAACATTGTTCACACCAGCTGGCAGTGTAATGCCATATGCACATCTTGTCAAAGCAACTGTTGTCATGGATACTAGAAACTCTCTTAAAAACCAGATCATTGATTCTAATCAAAATTGTACTTTTTTTTCAGCTCGGAATCTTAATTATTATAGAAGGCTATTGATCTAAGGTAGTTTCCCATCAAGAAAAATGTACCATGTATTCTAAAATAGTGAATAACAACATAAGACAATGATTTATTTTAGTTTTGTTTGTTGAAAAATTTCCTCATTAGTGTTCATTGAACTTGGTTGTTGAGAGAAGAAGTAAGTTTATAAAGTAGAAGCTCTTAAAAAGTTTTTTAAAATTAGTTTATATTGCTACCTTTAAAACGTCTCAATATGTGTGGTTGTTTTTTTTTTATTATGGCACTAATTTTTATATGACTTTATGCAGCACAATTGCCAAACTGCCCCTCTTCCAGTAAATGAAATGCTTACATTAATTTCTTATGTTAAGTTTTATTTTCCTGAGTGGAAAAGAAAACATGAAAATAAATGAAAACATCTTCTATTTTGATTGGTATTCTGTCACACATAGAAACAAACCTGATTGGTTGAGTGGTAATTTCTTTGTTCTCTGATTTTGCTAAGAATGCAAATGAAAACCACTCAATTTTATTTGGCATTAAAACTGCACTTTATTTTGTGAAAGGAGAGATTTCCTCCTGAATTGTAAGTACAAAAAAGTGTTTTAAATCTTTAGTGAAAATCCTTATTAATTCACTTTCAAGATAATCTGATGTTGATTTGTCAAATTTAATTACAGCTTCCGGTAACACTTGAAGTCTACTGCTTTTGCTTCAAAATTGTAATATGAAAATGCAAATTGAATGATAATTTAAAGGGGAGTGGGCAGTTTAGTTGAACACTCAAAGACAAGTTCCTTGTGGAAATGAGGTTATTGATGCAGTTTATGATTTTTTCCTCTTTAAGCACTTTAAACAAATTAACTTTATTTCCTACAGGATAACATCCATCTCCATGATTTTAAGCAAAGTTGAATATGAATGTTATGTAATTTTTTTTTCACATTAGAAGAAAAAGAAGATTTAATGAGTCTCTCTAGAATGGAGGGTGGGGCTGGGGTTCTTATATATTGAAGCCTATTACTATTAACCAAGGAATAATGATAATCGATTTACCTTTCTACAAAATATTTAGATATAGCTTCCTTTTTACTTCTAGGCTCTTCAAGCAGCAAGACAACTTCTCTTACAGCAGCAAACAAGTGGATTGAAATCTCCCAAGAGCAGTGATAAACAGAGACCACTTCAGGTTAGTAAAGTACTCCTGCCCTTGGGGTCTTATTTTCAAAGATGTTCATAAGGGTAACAGAAATGCAAACCCAGTTGTATACATACAGAAAATTATTATACTTGAATATATAGGTAATTTTAATTCTAAAAGAGAACTCTATCTTCTTAAAAGAAAATAATTTTCTATTAGCATAGATTTCAAAAGTTTACAGGGTCACTTATTGAAAAAATTATGTGGGAACTACATTTGGTATACATAGACATAAAAAGTTTTATATAAAACTTCCTTCTGGGATTTTTAATGGAATTTTATTCACAAATAAGTTAAAATGTGAAATGTCTTCCTTAAAAGGGAAGTCATAGTAAAATGGTATAGAAGGAAGCAAAGCAGTCTTAGACAACCTTTCTTCAGTTGTATCCAAGTGACAAATGCAGGAAACCTCCAAGGTTGCCAGAAAAAAATGAGTTTGCCAAGGAGTTATTGCTGTGGTTAGAGTTGTAAAAGCACATTCTGAAGTTTGTTATCCTTACTCACTTGATGTTTGTCCTGTGAAACTGAAAGTGTTTATGTCTTTTTAAGTAGTTTTTTCTTATATAATATAACCATTGTTTTATATAATCTTAACAGAAATATAAAAGATATTGTATCCAGAGAAGAAACATTTTTAGGGCATATTTTTAAAATATTTGGGAAGTATTTGAAGTTGTACAAAACGTCTTTCAAAATATTTATCAGTTCTGTTGAAGGATAAGCGAAGCTTTTTTTAAAAGAATGATGTGTTGTATATATGTCTAATAAAGAAAGATTAGTTTTAAAAAAGTAAACATCTTTCTTATTGCTTTAATTTAACAAAACTATCTTGAAATGTTTTTTATGGCCTAGCTGTCTTCATTTTCAGATGTACTCCCAGGTGTTAGTAACTAAGTCTTAGATGATGGCCTTCTGAAGCTTAGTTTGTATGGCAGAGTTATAGGCTTCTGATCTACACAATCCAGAAACTACTTATTACCTAAAAACTGGATTAAATTTATGGTCCCTAGACATATTTGAGATGAGAATATATTTTCTTGGGGGAAAAAAACATTTTGGGAGAGTGTGTGGGATAAAGGGGGACTTGGGAATAAGGAATATATTTCAATAGAGTAAAGTATAGGTATCTGTCATGATTGCAAGTGGGTTATATTGAATTAGCCTGAGTTTAAGATTAAATTTTTTTTCTTTTAAATTTCACTTTTTTCGTTGTTTTAACTAATCAGTAATTCTGTAGTGAGACATTTTTCTCACCATCACGTCTTTCTCCGAGTAATAACAGAGATTAAAGTATTTCCATAGAGTTATCTGATTCCATGAGAGCCTCTCCATACATTTACATGACAGAGAAAAATTTACATAGAAGTCACAGAAGATAGCAAATGAAATGTTTATCCTCACTATGGCTTCAGACTGGGAATTTTGCTTTCTTATTGATGTAGCAAAGAGGGTTAGATGCTGGAAGCATAAGCCAAAGGTAGGAAACGGTTTATTTACTTATTTTTTAAACATCTGAGAAACACTCTATATTGTCTTATTTTATTGTGTCTCTTGTCAAGATAGACAAAGTAGTTGTTTCTTCCTCTCCAAAGCTAAGTCCAGTAAAAGTTTCTATATTGATGGTTACCAGGGTATCTCTGGAAAGAATGACTGGGCTTTAGTTTTTCTACTTTTTCTTTTTGTTGTATTGGAGGGCAAAATCTGATACTTTGAACCAAAATATGTTTAACCAAAATATGCATTTTTTTTTTTTTTTGGAAAACACATGCACGCTCATACACAATAATGTGGGAATAGTAATTATTCTAAAATAAGAAATCATTAATCATGTGCCAAATATTGTATAAATAAAATTTTGAGCTTAAGTCCTCAGTTTCATTATTTTATTATAAAAGAGTGTTTAAAAGTTTATAAATACCTTTTAACAATTTCAGATGCTAACCGTTACTACAGAGAGTTTCATTGTGTCACTTATCTTTAGTGTTTTTTATTCATATTAACATGAATACATCTCTGTTGTATAGATTATAAAACTCTAGCATTTTATTATTATTTTGTAATTTTAATGGGATCTTATGCCAAAATGTCATAGGAATGAAAAGTTGGTTTCTATGAATGAGAATTTAAAAATAATGAATGAAGACTTATTTGTTCACCAAAATATACATTGCAGTTAATAGAATGTGATTATACTTTTTAAGTATTTCATAGTACTTGGTAAGCTTAGCAACAGGAAACATGCTGGGGTTGTATTAAAAATCTAATAAAAACCTAGTAGCATTTTATACTAGCTTACATATTGTGTCAAAGGAGGATATTAGTTAATGCTTATTTTTGCATCTGCAAATACAATTTAAATGGGGTTACACTATTTGCCACTTACATTAAAGAAAAGGGTACAATATTTTTGTTAAAAATTTTAACTATTTAATATTAAATTAACACTTTAAAACTTTTATGATTCTCTCACAGTCCTTTTTACTTAACTAAGAGTTTAACCTACTTTAATAATTGAGTTAGTGTAGGTTATCTTTTAGAATTAAAAAAAAGATAATTGAAAATATTTCAAAATCTGCACTTGCAAGCAAGGTATTTGGTGTTAATAATAGATCATGGTACTTTATCAGACATAACATATTGTTAGAGGACCAAAAGAGATATTATGTGTTTTTCATTGTAAAATGTAGTTTTAAAGGTGAACTATTTTATAAATTTGAAATAATTACAGATTTTAGAAAAATGTTTTGATGGCTCAAGTCACAAGAACAATATTTGGTTGCTTATTGTACTCAACTGAGTTTCTTTTAAATGTTAAAAAGTAGAGGCCAGATTTGAAGTGTGACACAGTAGAAAGTCTATTTCTAGCAGACTAGTATTTATCTATTACTCTTTCATTTACATTTTTTTCGGATTTTTGTGCTACAGGTAACATAGATATTAGCCTATCTAATGCAAAATGGAAAGAAGAAAATCACACCTGAAGAGCTTGGATACCGATTGTAGTAGTGATTTCACTTTCATGTATAAATATCTGAATACATGTATTTGAAACATGTTTAGATATTCTGTTCATTACATGAAACACCAATTAAATAGGTGTTTAATAGAGCCAGTCAATAGGTATATTGATTAATGACATATTGATAAATCATATGTAAAGATTATGATGCAAATGGGAGCTGATATTAAACTAAGCATTACCAGATAGATGTTTCTGTTTTACATGCTTACTGTGGATCTCTAAAAAACATACCCAAATGATAACAGCTGAAGATGACCTCTCATTTTCATTTGTTTTATTTATCCATTTCTACTCCTAGCACTTTCTAGTGGTTCATGATGAGGAAAATTAGCCAAAGAGAATACATAACGCTTTCAATTTAATGAAACTGATTTCCAGATTAAAAGAGTAAATTCACACACACGTACATACACTACACACAGTTGAATATGCACATGTGCACACTTCCATAATCTGTAATTTAAAAACTATTTTTATAAAATACATTATCAATTTTCTATCCTATAACAAAGCTACTTAATTTAGTTTAGGCATGAAATTGGTCGCATTATTGTTCTTGTTACATTTACAGCCATGAGACAGACTTGTGGTTCTTCAACAGCTGTGCAGAGCAGAGACGTAAATTTAAGGTAAATGCCATTGCTTTGCTATCTTAGATGAATATTAGTTTATAACATTGTAATCACTTCCTTCATTGTAGGTTAATATCTGATATAAGGTTATCTTTTCCAATAGGTAATTGAAATTATTTTTTTTATAATTCCATGTCAGATAGTTCAAGAATGGAATAGTAAAAAGTAAAAGTAAATTAAACTCAGAGGTCTTATTCTGACTCTGCCACAGGCTAGTTATGTAAGTTTGAGAAAGTCACTCAACATCTATAAATAAAGACATTGAGCTAACTGTTGGACAAAATACAGTATTCTGAGGTTAAAGATTTATTTCATTTTTTTAGGTGAGTGATAGGCATCTTAATTTTTCAGAAAAAGCTGACTTTGTTGGATATTAACTTATGAGTTAAGGATTATGTTTGTTTATTTGTTTGTTTTCACTTAAAAAGCACTTTAATAGCATACATAGGCAAAAATAATGCTTTAGAATCAAAGTATTAAATCTCATATATATGGAAACCATGTGCCAGTATCATTTTGTATAACATCTAAGGAAGCTTTGTTTTGGTTAATGCCTTGAAATCATTTTATAAATTGTTTTTAGGAAAAATCTAAGCTACACAAAGAATTATTTTACCCATGTATTTACTTTAATAATTTACATAAAAATATGTTGTGATATAAAACAGTTTAACAAATGTCTACCTTCCTCTACTTCTTCACTCCAAAATGTTAAAATTAGCATGAGCAGACGAGAAATTCTTAAATAAGCAAATCAGCATTTCTAAAATTTTACATTCTAGGGGAATAAAAACAGAATAAAGAATAAAATGTTAAATAATGAAATATTTATTTAGGGGAAATACTACCTCTGTGGCATATAAAATTGGACATTAATAAATATGTTTAGGGAATTATAAAATCCATTTTTGCAGTGGTAAAGAATGAATTTGAATAGTACCATTTCAACATTAATTTCTGATTTCTAGAATAGGAGAATTTGAAGCTAAAACACATTTTGTTTCAAATACTGAAAGCAAAATAATCAATAAATTTTTGATATGGGTTTGAGTAGAGAAACCTATGTAGCAAAACTGATGTAGAAAACAGACAGAATTTTTAAAAGGTGTTTTTTGCCATTTATATTTTCTGTATATCAAAAAAATAAGTAGTAAGTCTAATACAGGTTTTATATCATAAACTTAAAGAGAGGTTAATTCAAAAACTATTAACAAGGAGAAATCATGCCTTGTGTAGTCCTGGTTTTCCCATTATAGTAAAGAACATTTCTGTCTTTATTTTTTTAAATTAATTAATTTATTATTTATGCTGACATTTATTAGCAAAATCCAATAAGTTTCAGCTGTATACTTTAACAGTGAGCCATATATATATTTACACTGTGTGTTCACCTCTCATAGTTAGATTTCTTTCTGTCACCACATATTTGATCCCCTTTACCCTGTCTACCTCCCTGCTCCCCCTTTCCCCCTACTTTCTGGTAACCCTAGTCTATTGTCAGAATATTACTCAGCCATAAGAAGAGATGAATTACTGCCATTTGCGACAATGTGGATGGACCTCGAGATAGTCATGCTAAGTGAAAAAAGCCAGACAGAAAGAGTTGAAAATCACATGATATCACTTATATGTGGGATATAAATCTAAAAGCAACAAATGAGCAGGACAAACAAACAGTGACTCATGGACATAGACAATAGTAAAGAACATTTCTTAAAAGGCAGCATGAAATAGGCAGTTTTACAAAAATGTTATAAAATAAAATCTTTTTAAAAATATTATGATGTTGCCACCCTTGGCCAGCTGACACCTAGTGGAGGAGGATCTAGGACATCCAGTTCATCATTGCTAAGTGTACTTGTGTGGAAAACTTGCATATGATCTACTCATGACATGTAGGAGAAAGAACATATGTTTTAGATCTGAAGGCTGCCTTTGCTCTTTATTAGTAGGAGTTTGGGTAGTGTAACTTCATCTCTGGGAGCCTGTTTTCTCATCTTTACAATGGGAATAAGGATACCTTGCAAGATTGTTGTGAAGACTGAAAAGCATACTATATAAAGTAACTACCATAAATCCTTGCACTTATAATGAGTTAATAAATAATTTCTATTATGATTAACTTGTGGAAATTGATATTTAGTCCAAGGTTATGATAAATATTCTATAATATGGTACTTTTATTTGGCCATAATTTTCACTTTTTGCTATTCACTATGATATGAAGTGTACCTAATTTATAACAAGGCAACAGTGAGTGTTTTAGGTACTACTTGAGTATCTCCCCCATCTACAGGCCCTCACAGCATGCATACTTCACACTCACCACAGATAAACTTATATTTTAATGTTTGTTTTTCCTACTGGACTGTGAGCTCTATGAAGGCAGGGACCATAGATATCCTACTCATCTTTAATGCCTAACTCAATTCCTGGTGGATAATAGAGCTCAATAAATACTTGCTGAAACAATGAATGAGAAGGAGATTGTGCTGAGAGGAGAGTGAGAGGAGGTTTGAGGGCAACAAAATCTTTCATTCATTCAGTGTAAATTGAGTATCATTTGTAAATTGAGTATATTTGTAATATCATTTGTAATATTTATGATTTAGTTGATGAGATAGTAAGCCTTGCCCACAAATATCATGCCACAGTGGATGTGCTACAGGAATGGGAAAGGCTGAAAGTGCTATAAGAATTTTTAAAAGAAAATTATTAATTTGGGCCCAAGTGATCAAAGAAGCCTTTATGGAGAGGTGGCATCTTTGTTGGGCTTAAAGAAAGGGAATTTAATAGAGAGTAAAGGACATTTTTAATGGAGAATCTTTCAAAAAGTGTCATCAAAGATGCAGAGGTGGAAAGTTGTGTGGTCTAGTTAGGCCACATTAAGTACTTTGTTTTGACCATCATAGAGATGTCATACTAAAGGAATGAGTAGGTTAGAGGGGTAGAAATACAAACTGTATAGAGCTTGTAGCGAATGCCAACTAATTAGTTTGTACTTTATGGTTTAGGTAGCCGGGGCTATTAAAGTGTCCAGATAAGGAAGCGATATGATCAAAGCAGAGTTTTATGAAGATCTACTTAACAATGGTGCATTTAGAGGACGTTTTGGTGGGAGTTGTGAGAAATCTGGAACAAAGATAATCTTTTAAAAATTATTTATTTAGGCATATGACAAATTGAGCTTTATATATGTCAAGTTGGAGGTGATGGCAAGAAACATAAGTTGAAATAGCAAACTTTAAGAAAAATCAGAAAAAGCTTGACAGAGAAGTCAGAGCTAAAGACAAATATTTGTGAAATAATCCAGAGTGTAGGTGAATTCATGGGAGAGGACATTTCTGAGAAAAAGATAATTTACAAAGAGGAGCTCAGTAACATCCACATTTTTTAGGGCAAAAAGAAAAAGAAGTAGGAGAAAGAAAAGAGGGGAAAAGAAGAATCAAATTGGCATTTACTTTATTGGGGAAGGTCAAGAAAAGGGAGAATATTTAAAATATGGAAATTCTCAATTCTCAAGCAATGTCCATGAGGATGAGCATTTTCATGCATATAATGTTGAATTACAACATTGATGATTTTTAATCCCCCTCTTTATCATTTGCCAGTAACTCTTAAGATCTGAAATACTAAAGTGATCAATAATAAATGGAAAAAAAATATTACTTTAACATGAATGTTAGATAGAAAAAGGAGAATTAATAAGTGTACTTTTGCTTCTCAGATTGCTGTATCTCCAATTGGATAAGTAAATTTATATTGCATATATAATGCTGAGTTCCCATAAATTAAATCTGAAAAAAGACTGATTTCTAGGAGGTCAAATTTTCTCTTTTCTTAGTTATCCAAGCACTCACTTCTTTCTGTAATCCATTAGGATTTTAAGTATATATTCCTTTGACTTCTCTACCTTAACTAAAATGAGAAGAAGAAAGAAAGAACATTAATATTGTTAAGGGAGCTCTCTATAGGATTTAAGACTTAGGCTGTGAATTTTATCTTAAGATGTTTGGAGGTGTTGTACAAGTTAAATTGAATAACAAAGTGAAGAACAATGTCAGTATATAATTAAAGACAAAAAGTAAAATTATTTTGAAATTTACTTACATTTACGATTCATTGTGTTATCATCCTGCATTCTACATTTTTATTTGATTTTCTTAAAATTTCTCTGCTACTTTCACCTTTTCTACTATTTTTGTTCTTCCTTTATTTTTCTATTTTTTTTCTATTATCACATAATCTTGTGCATTTTTCCTAATAGCTGTCCTTTCATTTCCATATTGAGAAAAGAGTAACTTTAAAGTTCTGTAATTATTTAATTCTATCTTGAACCTAAAAGATATTCTAGCATATCATTTAACTAAAATAGTAAAATTGTGCTACTTCTTAAAATCTAGTATCTGATATTTAGTTCTTATCTTGTCCCAAGAATAGTGTCTTTCATGCTATTTTAAGCTGTAGTTTAAGTATGAAAGCAAATCTACTCTTGTATATCTCAGTGCTAAGAAGGACCTAGAACTCTGAAAAATTTCATTTAGTGCTAGAAATCTCCTGTTACTGATAACATTTCTAGGTGGCTCTTTTAAAGTTACCATCAGAATCGTTTCATCATTTCTTAAATTATTTTGTCAGACTTCCTGACACTTATTAAGAAATGAATATTCAAAGTAGAATTGCTAGGGATGGTTGTATTAAAAGGCCAGTTTTTCTAAGCAGATCTTAGGTTGTGCTGCTTTTGATTATTTTAATGACGTTAAATTTGGAAGCATGGCATTTGAAGTGATAAAACAAAAGTGTAATGAATTGTTCTTTCAAAAAAGCTTAATTCATTTTACCTTGATATGAAAATCATATGAAGTTATTTTAAGACACAAACATTATTTTAAGCTAAATTATAGTTGGGCACTAAGTTACTTTTCCCAAAGATACTTAATACATTGCTGTAGTGTAATACATTTTTTTAAAGATGAAAATTATGTGCTCTGATTAGGTGAGAAGAAACCACTAATGAGAACTAATCGTAGTAGACCTTTGACATTCACACCGTATGCCTCCGGAGGTCTTCGTGAACCCTCAAATTCAAGAAATGCCTAGTTCAAAACTATGGAGTGCTCTGTGCTGTCTTCCAAATACTGTTCTTATTCTGAATCAAGCCACCATTGTTTGTAACACAAGTTAACAGCTTTCCAGCTTTCAATAAAAGTTACTTCATGATTAATGTTGTTGGTTTTTTTACAGCGAAACAATTGTTTTCACATCATATCTTTCTTACATAGGTGAGAACAGGTAGAGAACAGCAAAGCTACACTTGTGATAGAAGAATGCATAGGAGTGATTGGGTTAGTTTTATATGTGAGAAGCTAGCAATCTAAAGACGAGATCAGCCTTCTGGCATGCTTGATTCAGTTTCATGGCTTGACAAATTACAGAGGTGTAACGTCTTGGAACTTTGGAGTAATTCAAAAATAATCAGACCAATTCTCCACATCTGAGAATTTTAAGAGTTCACTTTACTAGATCTTGCAATCTTGGAATTATGAGAAAAATCCAATGTGAACAAACAAGTTCCCTCTACTTTCTTTGTTGATATTTTAAATGAATAATTGAGAGAGGCACTCAGTATTCTTATTAATATTTTCCTCCTTCTTAATTGTAAATCTCCAAAGAAATCAATATGTTACCTGGAGTACTCCTTCAAAGTAAAAGTTGTCTGGCACGTTTTAAAGGGCATGAGGGAAGGCAGTGTCTTGAGTGTGAAGAGAATTCATAGATGTTTAGTAATAAGTAGAGACTGTGTTTTAGTGATCTTTAATTATTGACTAGTTTGTCCCAGACATTCTAAGCTTGGTATTTTATCCCTCAAATTAGAAAGCTGCTGTTTAGATTTAGTTAACAGTTGTTGGTCTTGAATCACATCCAGCTTTGCTACAAGTATTTGGTGGTTATTTTTTTCTAATTTTTTGTCATTTTGATCATGCTGATCTTTATAGTTTTATCAGTATCAACATAGAATCTATAGTACGGTAGTTAAGCATTTCGATTACACAAAATAGACAGAAAATCCCTTTGCACAGTATATAAATTCTTACACTTCTGATACTAATACTTGCATTGATGTAAAAACTGCCACTTTAATATCTTCTACTGCTAGTGCTACTGCATATTCTCAAGTGACAAACTAAGGAACATTATGATGTGCTGACATGAGGAAAATCTGTTGTCTCACAGAAAAACTGTAGTAAATTCTTCAAGAGGATATCTTTGTAAAAACAAAAGAAAACCCACAAAGAATAAAATTATTCTCTCTATATTCTACCTTCTTCCTCTAGAAACAAGGATGTGAATAGACATTTAAAACATTAATTAGTGATTAACATGTGAATAAAGTTTTAGTTTCTCAAAAACTTGGGCATCATTTAAAGTTGTCCTTTTATTCCAGGAGATTTATTTTCCTAATCAATAAACATCACCACTCCCCTTCATAGTCTTAGAGTTTGTCTAGGTCAATAGTTTTCAATTCTAAGATACTTCTTGAAAATCTTTTTTAAATGGAGAATATTGCATCCACCCTAGACAATTGAGTTAAAATTTGGGGGGATGGGATCTTGGAAAATCATAGTATTTTAAACTCTCCAGGAGATTCTAATGTAGCTAATCCATAAAGTAGTAGGTAGGAACCCTGAACTACTGGTTCCCTGTATTAAAATGTACTGAATCTGAGTTCCGTTATTAATATACTGTGTAGTTTTCCCTCTCTGGGACTGTTTTCCAGCCAACACAATGAAAAAAATGCACTAGTGATACATCAGGTTCCTTTCAGATTCAACAGTCTTTGAATCTCACTCCTGCATTTTGTTTCGTTTGTTTGCTTGTTTGTTTTTAATATATGTCTTTAACTCTGGGATAATTAAAAAGGACCATGTGCAGGTTTCTTGATATGTCTCTCTGTTCATTCTTTCCAAGATAATTTCCAACAGTATTGTCAGAATTTTATTTTTACTGTCATTAACTCTCATATAAAATTATTGGTAATGAACTCATTCCCTTCTCATCTTTTTGTAAAAATAATATCCGATTTCTAAAGACCTCAGTATATGTCCATTATACAATTGGCCTCCCTTTAGATATTAGAAACCTTAAGAAGAAAAAAACTCATTGTCTTCAAAGACAGCTATCTGTCTGCTGCAATGGCCCTGGCATGCTGATGTCATTGTCCACCACTCACCTTTTACATTTTGTATAGGCAGCAATGCCAAACTGCTTATAGTTCCTCTATCATTGCTTCATGTCTCATGCAGCTGACCTTGCCCTTCTCTTTTCTCAATAAGCCCTTCTCCACCTTTCCATCTAGAAAACTTCTGTGCAGCTTTTACATTTCCATTATCAACTTTCTGTGAAGTCTCCTCTGATAATCTTCCCTGCTATACACACACAATGTGGAATTAATTATTCTTTTCTAGATACACATCTGTCTTATACATGCTTCAGTTCTTATATGTATCACAGGAAATCATAATTATTATAAACTCCTTGAAGGCTGAGTCTATGTCTTATCTATCTTCGTGTTTCTAGTCTCTGGCACAGAGGAGGTTTTGCATAGACCATTGCTCTTCTACAACCCTGTCCAGTTTCTCCTTTCCCTTAGACTCCAGATGTGTTTTCTTAGTCACTTCCTGGTGCATTTCAATCCAGATCAACTTCTTTCAAACTGAAGTTCTTTATCTCTTTCTTACCTTAATCAATGTTTTACCAGTTTTCCTAATCCTATTCTACAGCCTTCAGCTGTAAACCCTTCCAATCTGATTGGGTCGTATTCCTCTGCCCTAATGTGAAAATTGCCCTGTTCTTCAGTCATTCAGCAGGGCGCTAAAGACCATATGCCATCATACACCTGATCCATTATAACTATGACTTAATCCTTACTGCTTTCTGAACATGCTGTTTATTCATTCATTCATGCACACATGTTTATAGGTTGTTTCTTATATGCCTGACACTTTACAGAGCACCACGAACTACAAGAACTTTGACATCTACTTACCTTTGTTTTTATTTCTCCATTTATTTAGAAGGTCCTTCCCACCCTCAACCCTTATCTAGTGGTCAAACTCCTATGCATACTTCAAGGCCCTACTTCCTTGAGTCTTTTCTAACTTTTCAAAGAGAAACAATCCCTCACCAATGTCTATTTCTAGAACCTGTATGTGTCAGACTTTTATTCTCCTACATGTATTCGTTACAAAGATATATTATACCATGTTTAATTACAGTTATGTGACAACTTCTCTAACTCACCTCAGACCATAAATCTTTGGAGGCCAGAAATTACATTTTATTTCTAACACAATGCATGGCACATGGTAGGTGTTAAATAAATCTTTGCAAAATTGAATCAAATTCTGAAAATTGAATTGCTGCTTCTTTGTCAGAATAAATCCAGGGTATTACTTCTGTTTAACCCGAAAAACAAGTATGAAGTTATAGTATTTATTAGCTTTTCTGTTTTTGTTTGTTTGTTTTTGTAAAAGAGAACTTATAAGCAGACATGTATATCAATACCAGACATGATTCAGGTCGCGTTATCCACTCCTCTTCACATTACTAATATATCTTGTCTTTTCTCTAGTTAGAGAGTCTGTTTATGAATACACGTCAACTGATCTCTTTTCCTGTGTAGATAACATCAAATATACTTATTTAACAGTAACAATTACTTATTTTTTCTTTTATCTTTACCTAAATATTATCTTTCCAGATTCTATCTTTGGGTTTATGAATTTTTATATACACATAAATATTTTGCCTACAATAAACCTACAATAAATTGCCTACGTTTTACCTCTTATTTAGTCTGTTTCTTTTAAACAAGATGTGCTGCTTCACTTTTCTGTACTAGCCATACTTCGAACCCCACTAAATATAATGATACTTTTACTGGAAATAAGAAGTCTGCTTGATGAAATGATATTGAAAATGCACAGGTTTACAAGATGTGAAAATTTCTCAGATATTATCAAGGAACTATACTTCCTACATGATTTATTGGTATATAATTTTTATGAGATAATCGTCTCTGTTGCTTTACCCATGTGAATTTTGGATATTTTCACTAAAATACTATCTAAATTTACTATAGAGTTTATCAGTTGCTCTACCATATTGGACCAGTATAGCTCCTCAAAGATGACAAAAAAGACCAACAGTCCTTTTAGCTCCCTGTTCTGCTTGTGTAGCCTTTGTCTTCATAGTCACAAGAAGGCTGCCTCTTTTCCAGGCATCATGTTTGTGTTCCAGGTAGAACAAAGGGGAAAGCAGAATATAAATAAGTGCATGTCGGCTGAATCCCATCTCTCCTTGCCCCCCATTTAATAACAAGTTTTCCCAGAATCCTCACACGTGGCTTGTTTCCATCTCATTGGCCCGAACAATATCACGTGAATACTCATCACTTTGACTGAGTTGTTTATGTTTAACCAGGCACTTTGTCACACTGAACAAAGTTTGGATCCTTTTAGTAGAGAAGACAGGAAGGATGAATTTTAGGATAGGTGACTTTCAGTGTTTGACACTAACAGATTACCATGGATGTTGACTCATGGGGCCCAAGGGATATGTGAAAAGAGATTTTGTAACTTGAGATACTTTAATGACGAAATTTTGTTGTTTTTTTCCTAGGAAAATATAGAAATACACAAACTTATGTATTAATGTGGATAAATTTCAGTGAGTTACAGGACTTTATTCTAAGTTTTAATATTTTTAGTTATAATTAAAATGTTATTAAAGTCTCAGTACATACTCAGTACAAAGTAAAGCACAATGCAAAGTAAACTAAGCACAGGTGATTTTTCCTCTGCAAGAACTTACTACTGAAGTTTGGCAGTGCTGCTGAGGCTCCCCGCTGGAACATACATAGTCAGCGCAACAAACACTGGAAAGTTTAAATAAGTGACGCATATGCATATTTTTTAAATAGAGAAGCAGGCATTTTTTGAAGAATGGTGAAAAAAATAGGCATAGGAGCTGAATTTTAAACAAGTTAAGGTCAAAATTTTTTTATTTGGCTATTACATATTAGGTGGTGGTATTGCTATGAAGTGCATGAAAGTCTCAACTTTCCTTTCAGTACAGTGAAGACAGAAGACATATTCCATAGTTTTTTTATATTTCCTGAAATAATCTGTATTATAAACAGCTACACTAGAAAAATAGATACTTTGTGGGGCAACTAGATGTTCCAGGAAAACCTTCTCTCTCTCCCCCACTGTTGGTCCCTCTGACACAAAGTGAGTTCCTGCTGTGTTCTAGCTTCCAGCTGCTTTGCCCTGATTGGTCATTTTATCCCCACATAAAACCCAGAATTGATTATTATTGTCCCTTTTTTACCTATGAGAAATCAGAACCAGAAAAATTCATTTACTTTCCCAAGGACCCAGAGTCAAATGGTTCTGTCTGGTTACAAGATCATTTTTCCCCACCATCCTTTGTATTTGAAATGAATGAATCTTTTTCTCAGGAATTCTGTTTTGGGATGGGCAGGAGGATATGAAGGGAATACATTTCTCATTACATGCAGGCTGCCTATATCTGGTTGAAGGCCGACCAAGCTGGGGGAGTAAGAATGGGAGGTCCCTATGCTGTCTGGGACTCTGCCCAACCAAACCAGGATAATTCTTGTTAGTGTTTGTCATTATTTCAACCAGAGCACCATGAGAATAAGAATTAGTCATTGGTTTTGGTCTGAGATACTGTAAATGCATAATGATTTTTAATAATTGTATCTTCTCTAATAGATCTTGCATGCTTTCTAGTAATTATCCAGAATGAAATTAAAATGAACTTAGTCCATCTTCTTCTAAAAATGTGTGGTTTATGGAATTAGGGCAATTGGATTTTATCTTTCAAACAAATGAAATACTATAATGGAGTTTTCTTTAGAGAAAAATGTCATAAATTTAGAAAGCAAAGAACGTAAGCCAAATAGCCATATTATTTTTATTCTTTATAGTAAAATTGTGAATTTTAAAGGATTTTTCTACCTATTTTATCTGCTCTTTCTGTATGTAGTTTCTTTTAATTTTATTTCTAATATTCACTTTCAGTAGGCATTTTGTATGTCATTAGGCAAGGAGGATCAACCTCTAATATATGGCCAGTCCAGGCTAGTATATGGTGGACTGAGTACAAAGTAATAGGAAGGAGTAGGAAATCTTTCTCTTCTTCTTTTCCTTCCTTTCTTTCTATTTTTCCTTTCCTGCCTCCCTTCCTCCCATACTCTGGTCTTGAGGTCCCATTTTACAACTGCTTTGATAAATATTAGAACATTGAATCAATCTATTGAATACAGAGATACATATATGTATACTAAAAAAGACTCAGGTGCTTTCTGATTAGTGATTCCCGAGTCTTTGAGGACACCAGAACTTGTCAGAAGCAATGTGCAATTAAATACTCATGTTTCTCATGGAAACTGATAAAAGGGTTACTCAATGCTGAGATGTGTCCTGCCATCACTAAAGGGTCAAAGCAACATCGATTCACAGTTTCATACAAATATATATTGCTTTAAAAGAAACACCTATCCTTGGACCAATTAATAGTGAGGAATACTTCTTAAGAACCAAATTAGAAATGATTACTTATGCCATTGATGTAGTTATGTTATTTGGCATTCCCATTCAATAATTTCCAACATTGCTAGAGTAAAGCAGAGATGGTTAATATATTTTCTTTTTCCCACTCTTTTGTTAATATATACTATTAAAGTATATATTAATTTAATAAAAAGAGAGTTTAGGAGTAATATAGAAATAAATTGAAAGCCTACTTTATAGAATTTCATATGGAATGTGATTATCATGCTGCAGTAGAAAAACCACAAGCTAAAAACAAAACAACAGTAAGATTTCAAAACTGGTTTACAGTATTTCTGTATATTAGAATCTATGTCCTCAATCACTCCATCAAAGAAACATGACTAAGTCCTTAGTGTGTTAGACACTTTTCTGGACAGACACCAGGTGCTATAGGGAATTCAAAGATGTTCTGATCCTCAGGGAGTTGACAGTCTGACTATATAAAAAATCAAGATAATAAACATTCTTTAAGACATTTTAAACACAATTTGTTAGTTTAAGGGAAAAAATGACAATTGTGGCATTTTTAGAACATTATATGGAACAAATTGAATATTTTTTATTCTCTAAATGTTCAGTGAATCAGCCATCATTTATAGGACTGAGTAGAATAAGGTTTTCTTTATTTTTGTGCCTCCTGATGCTTTGTTTATGGTTCTATAAAATTTGTTTAGAACTGAGTCAAAGAGTGATATTGAAGAATAGTACGAAGTCTAAGGATAACAAGTAATATTATAGGGATGATTAAAGAGGAAATGGGAGAACCTATTGCAAAAGAGTTTACCCAGATTGAAAAGGAGAAAAAAGTATTTTAATAATTTTCTCATATTGAAAAAAGTCATCATGCCCAGGTAGCAAGCATTTATCTTTCTGGATTCCTTAGACTAAGGCAAGAGTAAGTGATTTATCTTACTTTCATGAGAAAAAACAGAGAAATTATAAGCTGGAACTTCATGTCAGTGAAGGTTTTTCAGAGTTAACTACTGTCCTAAGTTCTATTTTCATTTCACAATCACAATTTTGAGTGATTATTAAAGCAATATGTGCTTGTAAAAATAATTCAGGCAATACTTAAAAGTATAAACAATTGAAATTCACCTGAATTCCAACCTCCCAGTGATCCTATTAACACACATATGTATGTGCTTACTTGCATTTGTGCAGGCATTTGTATGGCATCATCATGCCAGCCAAGAAATGAATGCAGTTTTATATTTTATAGTTCTTTTAAAACTGAAGATTCGTTTGTATATCCATTCATTGGAGTATAGCTTAGTTTAGGACCATAGAAAAGTATGTACATGTTGTAAATGACCTGTTGGTGTTCGGTTTATACTTTGTAATAAAGGTAAGGGACCAGACTCTGTGGTGTACGAGAGAGGCTTTGGGTTCAAGGACTGATTCCACCATTCACTAGCTGTATGACCTTGAGGAGAGCCGTTCACTTGAGTAACATTCTTATTCTTTTTCTGTCAACCGAGAAGATTTGAAGTCTTTATCTCTGAAAATGTATTATCCTGATGCTTTATTTTTGGCAAAAGAATATACCTTTCAGTAGTTTTATATTTACAAAAAGTTGGCTTTCTTTACATGTTACATGTTAAAAGCTTTTAACTTTGATAATGAGTTTTTGCCCGAACAGCAAAAACAAAAAGAAACAAGATTACCTTAAAATTTTGAAATTTATAACTCATTCACTGAGGTTAAAAATATTCTGATACCTGAGAAAAAGTGAAATTTGTTGTTAGAATATTATACAAGGTGAATATTCATTACATACAAATAAGTTTTCATTTCATTATGTTCCACTTGCCCCATGACATGCCAGCTTATCTGTTTAGAGCACTTTTCTGTGTGCTCAATTATATATGTAAGGCTTTTAATGAAGAAAAATAAAATAAGGAATATTTAGAAATATAATTATATAGAGGTCACAACTGTGAAAATTGCTTTTCTCGCAATCACTATAACTTGCCTTTATTGCCTAAATTACACAGTAATAAAAATTATTTTTATACTCCTAAAGCAACCAGTCTTGGCTCTTCTCAAGAATTTGCAATATATCTATCCAAATAGAAAACAGTTCTCTTCTTTTATTGTAGTCACTTTTGATACAGTGTTTTCTAGTACATTTGAAGCCATGAGTTGAAATATTTCAGATACTCTGAAATGAAAAAAAAAAAAAAAATTAAAATATTTCCTTAGTAAAACTGTTTGTTCTTGTTTATTTATCATAATGGCTATTATTCAGTCAAATCAACATTCATGAATTATGGGAAGAAATGTAGATCTGGGGTCAGAAACATTGAACCATAGCACTGTTAAAGATTATGAGAACTTGGGCAAAACACCTAATTCTTCTGAGCCTCAGTTGCTCTTACATGATGAGTTGCTAAATAATATGCATGAAAATATAATAAAAGTGTAACTGACAATAAATTTTTATTTTTTCTTATAGAATTCTGAATGATATATTGAACTAAGAATTCAGACATTCAATGTTTACCTCTTCGAAGTTAATAGCATATAAAACAGGCTTTATCTTTTGTGTCAGTTCATTCATTTTTCAAGAAATAAATAACATCTGTAGAAAGCTCTAAATTTATTTCCCATTTATAATAAAAGATTAAAGGGAGACTGTTTCGTTGACAGATTACAAGAGCATCATATTCCACCAGTTAGAATCTCATTGAATGATTTAAATACATGAAGTAGAAGACTATGAACAATAATAAACTAACTTCCCTTCTGATGGCACTGAGTGTGTGTTTGAATACATGTAAACATAAGCTCAATCCTTTAAAAGATGAAAATAAGTTTCTGCTTGTTAAATTCAGATATATGTTTGTTAAAACATAAACAGAACCCAGTTTAGAAAAGATGTTCCAAAGGTGCCACAGTTATCTATGCTTCCATTAATGCATTTGCTGTTAATCCTCTGATTATTTTTTATGGAAATTTATTTTAGATATCTTTCTTAATCTTTTTCAGTGTAAATAGAATACATTATTTTAAAAAAATAACCTTAGAGAAAAAAATCAGTAAAATTTATGCTCATAAGAGAGTAGGCCAAAAATGTAAGGGGTAGCATTATTTGATATTATGCTTATTCCACTAATTAATATTAGCCAAATAAATATTATGGCATTTACAAAACTTTACCAATGTTTTTAAAGTGAAGAAACATTTAACAGATAAAATATCTTCAAAAACTAGGGTGTGTGCTTTACCGTTTGAAACATACACATAACCACCGAGATTAGTGTGATGTGATTTGTCCCACAGCTGCTTCAAATTAAGAACAGGTGTTGAAGACAGATTATGCAAATACTCATATTAATGTAATTGTCAAATTGATGTGTTTACCATTGTGCTTTTAAAAGTAGACTGTACTCCTATTTTAAATGTAAATTACTTTCATTCTTGAGAGCAGCTATTGGGTAATGAAACTTGATCCTGGCTTAGAAATAAATCATTTCTAATAGTAACACAATTTTAAAATTCGACATACTCTTTCTCAGTAAATACTTTCATATATATATTATTTTTAGTACTTTTATATGTATTGTCTTGATGGTTTTGTGAAAATTTGAGTTGAATCTGGCACTGGGCTACTATTTTATTTTATTTTTTATTGTGATGTGCGGTGATTTCTATGATAGCTTTTGATCTCTCCATCTTTTCTAATTCAGAACTCATCTTAGCTTTCCATCTTTCTTGATCTAAACTCTCAAATATATTCTTAGGAGAAATTGTATTATATTTATTTTAATAATAATCTTACCTCATGAAATATAGTTACCTTTAATCAAATTTTAATATTTAAAATATTTAAACACAATAAGTTTTGGTATGTTAAACCATGTTTTGTGACTATAGAGCAGCCTTTTACTACTAGTTCATCCAAGTATCTCTGTAAGGATTTCGCATTTGCCTAATATCATGATACCTCAGCCCCACAAAAGGCTTTATTCTAGTCCCTACCAGGTCTCCTAGGCCCCTTAGCGACAAGGATTGGTGGGTCATTATATCTTAATGGGTGACTAGGCCAGTGAAAAGGAGATAGAGGAATCAACCAGGGATGTTACAGAAGTCACATTTCTCGTGTTCCCTTTCTTCTTGAATTCCTCTTTTTTTCTAACAAAAGAAAGATTCTAAAGCATTTATAATTTTTCACTTGGCTAGCATATTTTCAGTGCTTACTTTGTGTACCTGGTAATGTGTATATTTGTGTTTTCTCATTCCACAGAATGGGGAACTGACGTTTGGAAGATTACATTATCCAAGGTCATGTAACTGATAGTTTAAGCTGGGATGTGAATTCAATTCCAGATTCTAGTTTCTGTGCTTTTACTCTGCCGTTAATCACTGATAGCATAGAGCCTCTAAATTGCTGTTCAGAATAACTCAAATTTTTATTTTTAGAAAATAAGATCAAAATAAGGGGGGTGACAAGTTATTAAAATGTGAATACTGCCTTTTCTTGAATGTCTTCATGGTATGAAATCCAGGTCAATTTGTGGTTAAGATAAAGAAGTGTTTCTTAGGCGGAGGGGTGGAGATGCATGGGGTCTCTCCCATGGAGGAGGCCCCTGTCACCACTACCATTGAAAGATTCTGCTGGAGTGTATCTGACTCCTTTTATTTCCTTCTCTCCAGCATATCATCATCCCCACCTGCTGGGAAGCACAGTTAAGAAGGCAATGGCCTTGGTAACAAAATAAGATATTTACGCAACAATGTATAGAATAATCTTTTGATATGAAAGAAAAAATGAGTGGCAATGCTGGACCTCTACTCATAGTTTTCTTGGCAACATGGATGTTTTCTTGTTGAATGGTAAGAGATTTTTGGTTGGAAAGAGTGCTGTTTTTTAAATAATTGATCCTCTTCAGATTTTCTCTCTACCTCACATCACAGTCAGGAGGGGGAAGAGTTTGATAGGGAGCAAAACATAATCAGTGATGCTAACAAGATAAGCTTCTGTGTATGCAGCTTACAGTTTCTATTTCTCATTGAAGTATCTATCATTTATCATTTTTGGCAAGAAAAGGATCTGCCACTGAGACCAACAGCAGATAAAAAGTAGCTGATCCAAGGGCTACTGCTGCTTCCCCTGCAGGGATCAGAAAAGAGACTGCTACATCCTCCAGTCCCCTCATAAATTCCTAGGGGTGACTGTGATCTGAATTGCTCCCCGCTAAGGAATAAAGCATATAGTAAAAGAGATGGTGGTACTTTCTAAATTTGGACAAATGAAGGTATGACAGTGTTTTGTTTTAATACATAGTTATAGGTATAACAGTGGCTCTTCATGCTTCATTCATTCAATCAAGTCCTAATCTAAAAATACATTCTCATGAAAAAGATCACCAAAAGGTAATTAAAGATTTTGGCCAATCCATAAACTCCAAGGTATCTAGAGTTAGAGACAGTATGAAGCTGTGATGCTCTGTGATATAAGTAAAGCAACGAATGTTTCCTTTTGGTCCTGCCACTCACAGCTTTTGATATTTCTGATGACAGATGCATTTCAGAAGTACTCTGAATAACAGTTTTTCACTTGTTTGATACTTAAGAGTATATTGCCACAAGTCTACCAGCTAAACTGAGATTTCTACTAAGAAAAAAAATAATAACTTTATGGATACTTTTATTACTTTATGAATAACAACACTAAAACAAATTGAAGGCTACATAGTACACTCATTCTATTACTATCTGTTTGTTTTATTTTTCAGCTATTGAAATTAATACATAATATATTGTTTTTATGTTAAGCAAGAAAGACTTTATATAATGTTGATTTCTGCCCTGAATCCTTGGGCTCTAACCTAAGGATTATGTATATATTCTTGGATAGAAGACAAGGTGAAAAATCTAATATTGATTCTGTGCTTACTGACTTGATTTGAAATATTCGGAATATAGACTTACTCAGAGACTGGAAGCTGATTTGATACATTGTACCGGCCATTCTGAAAGCCATTTCAATAGACTCTGTACCATGGTATTTGTTTTAGAAATAATTGCATGCAAGTGTAGTTTAACATCTTTACTATGTCTCTTATTCCTAACCAGACATTTTTCATTAGATATAGTTTGAAAATCACAATAAGAAAAATATATTATCTGTGAAATTATATTCTGAATGCCCCAAATAGCAAAGAAAGGGACAGTATCCAACTAAATCTGGTACGAAGCATTTCTTTTTTTCTGAACCTCAAATTTTAAAATGTTTATTTCATTTCTCTTAGTGTTGCATTATAAAATTGAGTTGAGGTCTTCTGTTTTCCATTTTTTCACTTCAGTTTACCACAAAACTTTCTTGAAGATGAAAATATGCATCTGTGTCAAATTAAATTATTTTATTACTTCTTGCTTGGTAATACAAAATTTAAGTTATTTTTGTATCTTTATGGCAATACATTTCACATAAGTTAAATTTTAGTACACTGTATTCTTACAAACAGAATTTTCCAAGTGGAATTTTGATACTGAATTGACTATATACTATAATTTACTAGTGTACTTAAGGAACTAGGGAAAGAGTATTAAGGAATAAAACATATGCAAAGACCTAGGAAAGGAACTGATTGGTATGTACAGGAGCGAGGTTTCTGGAAACAAAAAGTTATTCCTTGCTATCATAAAGATTTAAATGAATGTCCTGTGCTATTTTGTATTTGTCACAGTTACTTCTTCAGGATTATAGTAATATGACTCTAGATACCTCAGAAATGCTTTTATCTATTTGATCCTTTATTTAATCCTCCAAGAGAAAAGGCGGGTGGTGTACACATGCAATGATGAGAAATTTGAAGAACATAAAAACCTCTTTGCTTTGCATGAGACTCTTGAAGATCTGGCTTCTGCTTCTCTTTCTGTCCTCATCTCTGTCATCCTCTCTTCCCCAGCATTCTTTCCTCTGACCTTGCTAGACTGTCTGTGTTTCTCTGAATGCAGCAGGGGGTCATATACCTTCAAACCTTCATACAGGCTATCCTTGGGTCTTAAATGCTCTCCAACTCCACCCTACCCCATTTGTATACTAATGTCCATTCATTATTACTTAGTTTAAAATCCTTTTCTAACCTCTATCAGTCATATAAGTACTTCTCTGTTATATTCCCATAGCACCCTGTCCATACATCTGTCATAACACTTATTGTGATCTCCATCACTAGTAGTCTGTCTTCCCAAGTTGTCTATAAACTCTGGGTTAGGGACTCATACTTGACTTTGTATCCCAATTCTTAACCTAGTTAGTAGTGTTCTGTAATGCCCTGCAGAAGTGAGAAGGACTCCTACCAAAATTTGGTTCAGATGTCCAAGCTTATGGCACACTACACACAAAAAAAATTTGAGAGAAATGTTATTCCTCACATGAGGGGCTCCTGATGAGAGCTGTTTGGGGCACAAGCAGGCCCAACCTAGCTTGGGAAGTTGGGAGGAGTAAGTCGGGTCTTTATGGTTGGCCAGGGTGGGCGGTGCTGAGGAAAGATCCCTTGAGCCGGTAGCTAGTTTAAATTTACCTCCATTTGGCAAAGGAGGATATTTATGCACAAACTTTCTGCTGAGGTGTAGAGCCACAGGTGAAAAGAATGTCGAGCCAGCAATCAAAATAAAAAACGGAGTCAGACTATTGTGACACAAAATAGGTGTTCATTAAATACTTGGTACTTAAAATAGTGAATGAACTACAGTCAGTAATTAATCTCCATATCATCAAAAGATACATTTTAAGCACTTATCTATCCTATACACCATCAATTTCTATATGCTTTCTCATTTTATAAAGTTGTTTTAGCATGGCGTGTTTCTTACATTATATTACTTCACCTAACCTCCTCAATATAACAAGCGACGGCTATATTTTCTTTTAATTATAACATAAGAAGAAGAACAGAAAAGTAAGGACTATTATTTTTATGTGAGCATAAGCTACTTTTGCCTAGCCTCAATATACCCAGCGGTAACAAATCTTATACATAGAATCTGTCTGCTTTAATCTATTAAATAATTATTATATACTTAAAATTTTGTCTTCCATGTTCCAGATGTCCATTCAGGTCCTATTTATTTTTTATATAAGAGCTTTAAAAATTCTCTTGAACAAAGCAAAATGCATGCAATAAGTAAGCCAAAATACAACAATCCACCAGCACTGTGCAGGTGTATTTCATACCAGAAGTATCTGTTGACTGCTGCCTTCATTACCTTTCAAAATGTAATAACTACGTCGCCTGTTAGGAGTACTATGGGCATTTTTCATCTTTCAGTGACTTTAGGTGCAAGAAAGATACTTGATAAACATCCCTGGAGATTCAAGTTGTCTACCTAGTCAGAGAATAGGTGTAGGTTTTATATTTCTCATAGACAGCTGCCAGGTCATCTGCCCCCTCCTTGATCTCAGCCTCACCTGTGCAGACAGCTGGGCTCTGTGGGTGAGAGATGTCCGTTATCTTTTCTATTGTTGGATCCTCTGCTGAGATTTCTAACAAGGGTGCCAATTAGTGCCAGTTATAATGGTGGCTTTCTGAGGTGAATAAGAAAGGGATTAACTAAAAACTGGGCAAAAAAATCTGACTTCAATACTATCATATTTTGTAATCTTTGTTAATTCTTCAGTACTTTTTAACCATGAAATAAAGATTGAATCTTATTTTAGGAATGTTTTAGGAATGTCAGCCAATTCAATTGCTTAATATTAAGTACTGTAAAATCTCAAATCCTCCAAATATCTATGATATGTGGATTGAGACAATGGACACCAATAAACTTTCTTTGTTAACATTTACCTAACCTTTTTTTTAAATACATATATTTAAGTTTAGAATCTGTTGAACAATGAAAAATGAAAGAGTATATAATCTTAAATTACTATAAAAATAAAAGATGCTAATACTCATCAATAATCAATACATTAATAAACTGTTCCTGTATTGATATTTTTATTCAACCTAATGTTTTATTTTGCCATTTTTACATATTAAATTGTGCTTTGTAGAATGTAAAGTCTGATCATACAAGGTGACATTTCAAGGAGAGGAAATAATGTATTTATAATGCTGAAATTACAATAGCTATTTGTGATTACTTTACTTAACTTTGCCAACAGTAAAATATGAAGCCAAGATCATGGTTTTCAGCCTTATCTTTGGTCTATTGCCTAAAAATGGGTCATAACCAAAATTTGCTCAAAAATGTATTTTAAAAGCTACCAAAATTTAATTCTAATGTTGGTAGTGTAACAATTGATTAAAATATTTTCTTTTTAGTTTATATCTTTGATTTCAAGTTATGGAAATAGACATAACACATAAATAGAAAAGTAGAATCCATCCAAAGGATATAGAGTTTCTCAGAGTACAAAGGAAAACTAAACAAAAATCTGGTCTCAGAAAGGACAAGAGGCAGAGCTAGATCTCATGGAAAGGCTCCTTGGGTCCCAGTATTGGGGTGAATGGATTCTTATTTATTTTACAAATGTCATATACATCAAGAATCAGTTCCTAGGAGAGGGAATCTGATTGGCTTACTCGTGTTAGCCATCCACCCTTGAGCCAATCCCATCAATTTACATCTGAACATTGGAGCTGGGTTGCAGAATGAGGGTGGTCTCCAAAGGAAAATACTGGTGCTGTTAGAGGACTAGACACTGAGTAGACAAAAATCAATAAATTCCCTCCTTTTGAGAAATGCAAGAGCATAGAGAAATATAGAGAATTAGCACCAACTAACACATTTACACATGAAGTTTCACTAATTTTTAGAATTATACCTCAATCTCTGCAATATATACACTTTTAAAAATTATATAAAAATAAAATTTATTTTAAAGAAGTTGGCTTTCTATTTAAGTAAATACAATCTTAACTACATTTTTAATTTGAATAATTCCTCTATTAAGGAAATAATAGTCCTTAATTTAATTTTGTAAATTTGGATTTTCCTATTGAATGTTTTACCAACGAATTGTATCAATTGGGCACATTTTTACCAAAAAAAAAAAAAAAGAAAGAAAATATATATTATTTTTAAATTTTTACACTAATCCATGAAGAAAACAAATATAAAATGATAAACGTGTATTAATCAATAACTTTAACAATATTCTCTAGGCTTTGAACCAAGTTTTTAAAAATCCGTTTGATTCGGTGGACCTAAGGAATCTTTATTCTGATCACAAACACAATTCTTTCTTGTTATTCCTCAACACACCACCACCCACCTTCACTTCTTACTGATTGAGCTGTATTCCATGATTAATGATGACATTAGAGACATTCACTATTTTGTATTATTCTTTCACCCTGCTACAGCACTTGTTCATCCCTTCTCCAAACTATATGGCTTTCCTTACTCCTATTCTCAAGCAAGCTAATGAATATTCCTCTTTTAAAAATCACAATATCAAGCAGTATTATCTCCAACTTCAGCTTAGCCTTCATCGCTATTTAGCAATTGTTTAACTGGTCTTTAACACTTTACTTGCCCTCTCCCTACACTAGCTTTCCATCTTCCCTGTACCCTTTAAGCTCCTACTTCACACCTAGCCCCTTTATTTTCAGTGACTTCACCTCTAACTTCTGACTTCCAAAGAAAGTTTAGAGGCTACCAGGCAGGAACTCCTTCAGCCTCTCTCATCTCTATTCTTAAAACAAACTTACTGGCACCTCTAATTATGCCCTTTTGTATCACAAAGAGATATGTTCTCCAAGGCCAATTTATCTTCCTATGCATGTTACCTGCCGTTACCCATCTTTTCTATGACCTTCTCCTGTCAGCTAGACATATGCTTTCCTATATATTCAGTCTCCCATTTTGCTGTATCTTCCCATCTTTAAAATAAAAAACACCAACAAATCGAAATCTTACATCAACCTTTATTTTATATCAGGCAATCTTCTTAATCCTCTTTTTACCTTCATCATTAAACTTTGGAAAGAATTGTTTACGCTTCAACATCCATTCCTTCTTCAACATACTATATTTTGGTTTCTTTCTCTACTACCCTTCTGAAATTCTATTAAATATCACTGACAACCTCAGAGAGTTGTATTCAAGTCTCATCCTACTGGACCCTGTCAAAACATTTGAAACTTTTGATACTACTTCTCTGATCATATCTCTTCTCTGTATTTTGATGGCTTTTCTCATCTCTGTCCATAACTTTTTTTTTGTTCAACTGTTATGTCAGTGATGCTGAACTCTGGCTGCACATTATCATTACCTAGGATGCTTATTTTAAAAAAAAAGCCTGAGCTCCACCCTAGCCTAATTAAGCCAGAACCTCAGGAGGTAGAGCCCAACATGAATATTTATTCATAGCTCCCCAGACATGTTAAGACATGGCCATGGGTTGAGAACCATTCCTTTAGATGATCGCAGTGACACAACTTAACTACTCTCGCGGAGTTATTGCCATGTAGGGTGGAAATCTCAGACATCTATATATCTTGCCTTCTTTCCTAAACTTAAAGCTCACGTACTCAAAGTCTACTGGAAATATCTATCTGATGTCTTGCAGTCACCTCTAATTTAATATTTCCAAATGAAGCAAATTCTCTTTCATTCCTGAAAAAAAAATTTTTCTTGCATTTTCTTATCTTGCTAGTGGTCTCACAGTCTAATCTCAATGTACCTAATTGTGCACTCTATCACTCATTCACTCAGGTTGTCTTCAAATCCTCTGAAGTTTCTCTCTCCTCAAATTGAGTATCCTTTTCTCCTTCTCTATGCTGCTGATTCAGTCCTTGCTATAACTCTCTGGTTAGCCTTTGGACATCTTAGGCTGCCAGCCACCAGTTTTTCCCAATTTCAGACATCCCACACACTCATGCTTTTCTTGTTTCCTAGAAAGAATAGCTACTACACTCCTTTACCTCAGGACGTAACAGAAATATTCTTTGTCTAATGAGCAGAACTTTCCATAGTACTAACCTTTCCAGCCTTATCTTTCATCACTTCTCTCCATCCATACCACATTCCTGCTATACCCAAATTATCAAATTTCTTAGGCACAATCATAAATCCTTTGGATTCTCCCTTACTTCTCTGCTGCCTCTTTTTTCCCCAAGTAATAAATTTCTACTCATTCCTTGGGAGTCAGCTAGAAAATAACTTTTTTCAACATGATCAAGCTGTACTTTTTACCTCTTCAACAATGTATTTGTCTTTAATGTAGGATGTCTTGATCAAGGATCCATCTAGATTTCAGAAAGACTATTAACATAAATGGAGGAAAAAGTAGTCTCAGTTTCACTTCTAATTAAGAGTAAATATTTTCTTTTATTTTGAATGTAAGTAACAAACCACAGTATTTGTGACATTGTCAGTATTAGCAGTATCTGTGACATTGTCACCAATTAAGGCATTTTCATATCACATCACAGTTGGCAAAAATATCTAGAAATATTATCAATGCTTATTACTACTTTAAAATTATAGTGGTTATGAAACCTGTCACTATATCTTATAATTTAATGCATTAATAAAGAAGTACATATTAATATTTCACAAAAGTTGCTTTGTAAATATTTTGAAAACTGAATTGAAATTTGGAATTAGAAAATTAGGTAAACAGATTTCCTCTTTAATTCTTTTTATTTTATTTTTTGCAATTAAATATTTTTCTGAGTAGGCTATTTTAGATTTTACCAGATTGCCAAAGGAGTTCAAAACACACAAAAAGCTAGGAACTCCTGCAAATGACACTTATTTAGTTGCGTCCTAATTTTCTGGACTGGTTTTTACCACTGTCTTTAGAGGCAAGGACAATTTTTATTCACTTTTATAGCCACATGACTAATATAGTTTATAGTATATAGTAGGTATTGCAAAAGTGTTGGCTGAATAATAGAATAAAACAATGAAAAAAAATCACCTGGCACACGTGTATCCTGAACACGGAAGACAGTGTTTCTCAAAGTGTGATCATAGTCACCGAGATGCTTGTTGAAATGCATATTTCTGTGCCCTATCTAAGATCTTATGAATCTGAATCTCTAGGAATGAAGCCTTGAATCTGTAATTATTACAGCTTATCCAGAAATTTTTTTACATGCTAAAGTTTGAGAATCTGTACAGGAGGATATATGATGCACGGCAGCTTTAAAAAATAAAAACATGGACTTTTTGTAAATAATTTTGACTCCCTGGCTTCATTTGCCTTCTCTGCAAAGCCACACCATGATGGCCACACCATGATCCGCTCAATATCATACGTGGGTTTTGCAGCTTGTGCACAGAAGGATGTAAGGTAGGGCTAACTCCTTCTTCAGAATGAAGAATGAAAAGTCTTCAGGCATATGCTCATATTGATTTGGTCTTCTGGCATACACGGTCCCTGGGGAAGGATGAAGTACTTTGAATTTTCAAAGAAGTTGTTCATATCATCCTGGTACAATCCTGGTTACACTGTCTCTGGGACAATTTCCATCATATGTGATGAATGACCCCAGAACATTCAAACAAACCAAAAAACTTTAAAACAGTTGGAGTGGCAAAAAGACCAATCAACCACTTAATGTAGTTTTTGTTTTATATCATGTCAAGAATGTCCACTTTTAAATTTTTACGCCTTTAAAATGTAGGCCACTATACCATTTAGATTATACCCCAAATGTTGTGGCCCTAAAATTTTAACACGTTAAAGAAAAATTTGAACATACTTTCAGCCAACCTCAAGAAACAAATTATAATTTAAAATATTTTCACTTGTCAAGAGAGATCAACATATAATACCTACTTTTCTATAAAAAATATACCTTCATCAACTTTTAAAAAATCATATTCTTTTAGAAATCATTTTACCTTGTCACTGAATGGAAACACACTCTAATGACAGACTGAAAGCTATTCGAATATAGATACAATGGCTTGCAATTTTTCATATCCTTTACAGAGTACAGAATTTTTACATCCTTTACACATAGTAAGATTTTAATAAATTTTCTATTTGAAAAAATTGAATGTTATTCTGAAGCAATAATGTAACTAATAAATATTAAGTCCATATCTAATAAACATTAAGTATATGGGTAACAGCACTATTCTAAGTACTTTACAAATCAATGTATTTAATAATCATATGACAGTGTTACTTATTACCTCCTTTTAAGAAAGAGAGAGGCCAAGAGAGGCTACGTATCTTGCTCAAGGTCACATTTCTAGCGAGTGTTGAGTCAGGGTCTAAACTCTGGCAGACTGTCTCCAGAGCTAGTATTCCTATTTTCAACACTAAATGACTTACTCTTTATTGTTTTAACAGAAAATTACTATGATCCATATTTAACTAAAGAATAGATTCCTTCTGAAGTTAATGTTGAAAGCCCATTCTAGTACATTGTCTTGGCCTTTTCACTGTTAAAATGTTCTTTGGTGCTTATTTGAAACAGATGTAAACACTTAAAATATCCATTCACATTGTGTTTCCCTGTGATTTGCTGGACTATGTCAGGTTGCCTCCAGGAGACCCATTTCTAAATGACTGATTTCATTTGTCTTTCTACTCCTTTACAGACCTGCACCTTCAGGGAGCTGTTAAAGCATGGTTGGTCGGAGGTTTATTAGCATCTCTTGCCAACATTCTGTCTCTTTCAGTTGTAGAAAGCTCTAGGACAGCCAGAAGAAGCTGGGTGGGTTTTTCAAAGCACAGTTTCTTCAAGCTTTTTGGAAATACATGATGACTGGCTAATGGTAGTACAAAGTTTATTCTCACATACTTTTAACTCCAGGAGTTATTAGTTGGGAGTTACTTAAAACTCTATGCCTTTCAAATGGGTTCCCTTCTCTCTGTTATTGTTCTTCAGTAAACTTAAGATTAAGTTGACTTTTTATTTTCAAAAACTTTGCATTTTAGCTCATTATGTTTATTTTTTGTTGAACTCTTTCTAAAGTTTAAACTATATGTATTTTATGATTTTGCAAGCAAAGTGACCAGAGCAGAAAAATGTCACTGTGAGTCCTCAGTGTGGGGCAGTCTCTCTCTCTCTTGTCCCTAAGAATAGATTAATGACTATCAGTTTAATATACGTTTATTTTTATCCGTGGTAATAAGAAAGAGTTCCCATTGTCAGACAATCAGTGTTTTTAGTTAACCAAAGTTTCTGTTTAATAAACAAATGATATCAGAGATTTTACACAATCAAAAAATAATGAAAATAGCTTTGCACCAATCAAAACATTATATCTTTTTTGATGGTTCAGAGAATCCTTCAGAATCTTGCTTTTTATCAAAAGTTATCTCAATGTTTATCAGCCAAAATCATGTTTGGAAAACGAGAAACAATTAAAGAAGATATATTTGAATTACACTTAGATCTACTGAAATTATGTTTCTGAGTCTTTTGAGCTAGAAATGGATTATATTGTCTCTCACAGTGAAGCTTCACTCTACTTCCATCCCAAAGCTCTAATCTGTAGAACAAATATAGTGAAAAACTCCTTGTAATGAAATCCTGATATGTTTTGTACCTGTATCCTTTTACCGGTAACTACACCATTTTATTCCATAGCATCTTTTGTATATTTTTATCGCTGTACTTGTACATTGTCTAGAAGTTTCTTGTTCATGTAGTCCTCAAGCGCTGAGATTTATACCTCTTTATATCCTCCCTTCCAACTCTGTGATTGGAATGACAAATCTTCAGCATGTTTTGTCTGTGGTGGAGACACAGGTACAATATTTTATTTAATGTGGGTGTTCTTGAAACAGTATAGGATGATGTTGCTTATTTATGGAGCTTAATTTTCACTGTTAAATATAAATAGTGTCATGACACCTTCAGAGTTCTTGTGATGCTCACTTATTTTTGTTTTATGTAAGATGAGTATTGATTTGAGGATTTTTTGTTAGTCTGATTCATTGCTATGATATGGAGTAGCATGTTTTTTTTAGGATGCTTGTGACCTTGTTAAATAGCAGTCCAAAAATCATGTAGCTTGTTTTGATTTTAACCAAAGTTACAGCTGCCTAGCTGTAAAGCAGTTTCTCTTATTATGACTAGTTCTTCAACTTGTACTGTTTTAAATTGCCTGCAATTAGCATATTTCAACCTTATTTTTAGGTTTAAATTGCAGTGTGAGAGTGTACTCTCCTCTTAGCTAATTAGTGCTATCAAGGAACAGTAGGTTACCTCATTAGTACCATGTGCATTTAATTAAAGAAGGGAAAATTGGAGTTAACCTCATAGTTAATATTTTCACAGAGTGCTACAATGCCAACACCTTCAATTGGAGTCACACCCCTGTGTATCTAATTATGCACTGATGCCAAATAAGGTTAGCAAGAGTACTACACGGCTGTTGACAAAATAATTTAGATGAAAATGTGTTTGTTGGATTCTGACAGTAAAATATAACGAACATTTTTTCCTTAGTCTTCATCTGCCAGCATCAGGTGACATTCTTCTTCATAGAATACTGAAGGAAAGAAATATCTTGGAAGCCATTTTCCTGTTTGAATTAATATTGCTCTTATCTTGGAAAAAATGGCATATAGTCATATAAAGCATCTACAATCCGTTTCTTAAATAGTGTCCCTTAACTTCAGAGATATTTTTGAAAAGAATTATTTATAAGATGTAATATTTACATGCATCAAACCACTACAAATACTCCCTGACACCCCAATCACATCCCTCCTTGCTTTTCTTCTTTTCTGATATATTTATAATTTCCCTTGTGTATTTTATGAATGGGGATCGTCCTTTCATATCATACATGAAGTCTAAGAATGTGTTGTCACACAGTCTATTCAAATGCAGTGTAGTCTTTTTGCCCTACAGACAAAATCTTTGATATGTCTAACACTACTTAGGTAAAAAATGACATCCTATGTCATTTATCAATAAATAATCACTTTGCTTTTGTAGATAGAAATGCAAACTATACATTGGAGTGTAGAGAGTAGTTTTCATGGCACAATTCAACAGGTTTTAATAGACATAGTGGATTTTGCCTCCATTGTCTTAAATGTATGTTTAATGCCAATACTTGTATTATAGTAATGCATAGTCAAGACAGTTTATTTAAAGAGATTCTTGTGATTGTTCTTACATTTTATGACAAAACAGGATTTATGTTCATTTGTATTAGTCATAATTGACAAGTCATTATTTTTTTTAAAGAGATGAAGTTTTAAGAAAAATAATATCCCATACTCTAAAATCATAGTACCACTGAAATCTATTTAACATTAGCAATAATTTTAGCTTAGAAATGGAAAGTGGAATTCCTGTCAAGGTCATGGTAGACTATCAATGAATTTTTTGGTTAGTAGTTTATTCATTGTGTTCAAATATTCAGTTTTGCATCTGCCAAATTATTTCTATTTTTAAAATCTGTACTGTTATTAACTATCAGATAAAGATAGAATAGTCTTATTTATGTTGACCTACCAAGATAATAATCAAAAAAACCTTTTTAAAATAAGTGAATTATTAACATAAGCCTTAAGAGTGAAAAAAAAAAAGAAAAAAAAGCCAACTCCTGATTCTCTTTGTTTAATCTAGGAATTGCTTCCAGAAACAAAATTATGTATCTGTGGCCACTCTTCTGGTGATGGGCATCCTCACAACACATTTGCAGTAAGTTACACTGGGCACTTAGAAATTCAACTACTAAGCACAAGGCCATAGACTGAATGTCGCTAAGTAGATTATCTATAATTTTCTATTAACCACTCCCTTCCATTGATGCAGATAATCAAGACATGACTAATGTTCAGATACAGATATAATTATTTGTTTTCCTGTTACTTCTTATATTCTTCCATCAGTTATATTTCATCACATGTATAGTTCATAGTTTCTATGCTCGATGCCATTAAAGTTTACCTTAAATATATAAAGGCATGTGGCTGTATCACCACTACACTTTTCTTGAACTTTTAGGAATAATTTATTGAGATAGTACTGATATGCAGAATATAAATGGATAGAGATTATCGATAGATACAATACATATTTTAGGGAAAAGTTGCTGCTCCATGTTGTGTAAGTTACTGTAGAAATATGTCAAGGCCTTTTTTTTTTTACATATTTTGTCACTGGAGTGTAATTTGCCTCTTTAGATTACAATAGTCAATGAAAATTGCTTTTGTGACCTAATTCCCATACCAGTTAGCCTTGGAAATGAATAGCAATGCTGAAGTAGCCATTCAAGAATTTTTAAATAGAGCAACTTCATGTTTCTATTTAGCATGGATACTACTTGTATTCCTAAGGAATCTCTAAATATGTAAGTCATATGCATATTTTCATATATAGATAGAATTTTTGCTTATTTTCTCTAGAATTGAGGTACTTATTTAGTTTCCTTGGACTAGAGTATTCTTAAATTGACTCACCCAAAATTTATTTTTTTTACTATCCTATCTGTAATATTTTCTAATATATAATTGATAGAACATAACGCAGTTAAGGCTCTTAAAAACAAATAATCTTTATCTTCCTGAATAAAGAGTAAATATCAAATTTTATACCTTAGTTTAAAAAAGAAAGATTTTTCTCTATTAAAATAGTGTCATTAATATGGAAAGCTATTCTTTGTGAAAATATATAAACATGAAACATTTTTTTAAATGTTAGATGCGTAACAGAAGTAGAAGTGGAATCAGCAATATTATGTATATGTTATAGAAATAGTGAATGCAGAAGATAGGTAATAAATTTCGCACATAAAAGCTGGTTTCATAGTGATCTGATTTTATCTAGTTTGAGGTTTCATTCATTTTAATCCTAAAGTGTTTGCAACTCCTGAGCTTTCCTTGAAGGAACAACATTTGAAAAATAGAAAAATTAAAAAGTAGCGGTAAGTTTTGCTGAAACGATATAAAATTATGTGAAAGACTAAAATGATCTTAATTTCTAAATATTCTCTGTATATTTTGAAAAAAAGATAAATTTAAGTTAAACTGTAAAAATAACCATATATTTTAACTTAATAATTAAGAAGATTCATCCACAAATATGCTTTGAAAAAGTAGTACATAAGAAATGGAACAGGCAATATTTCTAATTAGTGACACTTTTTCCTTAAATAATCCTGATGGAAAAATTGTTTTCATTAGACTAAAGAATGAGCTGGCTTAACTACTAATAATATTTGTTTTTTATCTAAAACTACTCCTACCATTAAAAAAAAATTATTCTACTGATGTAAAAAGAAATATATAGTCAGATCTTTATATTTTCACTGAAAATGTAAAGATTGTGATTACCAATTTATTGGTCTTTCCAAAGGTATGACAAATTGTTCATGGCTGCCTTGAGTTGAATAGGAATCTGAGTTTGTCCCATGTGTTCAAGACTGCAATTAGTCCCTAAGGCAGAGTACCAGGATGAATTAGTGAGACCTTCATGGTTTGTGGGGAGAGGGAGCATGGCAGTGCATGGACAAGTGTTTGCCACCCCTGCACTGCACCAAACTTGACACTTAGTCACTGAATGACTTTGCAATAATGCTTCTTGGCTTCATGACACAACTACATATTATTAAGTAGGTGCTTTTTTTTTTTAATTGACAACCTTAGATATAAACTTTCTGTAGGTGAACATGGCTACATAATGTGATTTAAAATCAAGTTGCAAACTAAAACAAATACTATTATTTATTGTTGACAATTTCCATATGACAGACATGACTGTCAATATTTATTAAGTTTTGTAAGTACCAATATGCCAGAGTGGTACTCCACTAAGTCTGAGGCACCATGAGATTACTGGTGGGCTAAAAGAAAGAGAGGTGTAGAAAGGATAAAAATACTTACAATTAGCCATGTTCTTTTATAATGTATATAACTGTCATTTATAATAAATTATGAATCATTATAATGGTTCTATTGTTCTAAAAATAGTTCTAAAAATAGAAAAATTGTAATAAATTTTTAGGTGATCCTACAAAATGCCCTATAAATGAAATGGATTAATTTAATATCACACATATTACTTCCATGGTTGATCAACTGTCACAAATAAAAAGCCAAAATTTTGAGGCATGTGTTCCAAGTTAGCAGATTAATTTAATTTTTACTACCCACTTTCACTTAAAAAATAAAAATCTTAAAAGTTTATTAATAAGCCTGAAGTGCTATAAATTGCAGGGGAAAAAGTCACTTACAATTACTAAATGTAGGTTAAAGCCCTATTACCTTAAAGAAATAAGTAATGTTACATACTTGATATTCGACATTTTCAAAAGCTCTCCATCATACCATCCTTTTTCAGGTGTTTATTATATCAAGTTCCTAACAAAAATGCAATAAAATATTTTCTGGTGTTTTGGTATATAAGTAGCCATCAGACATTAGCCGCTATCTGTGTATTGTACCTCCTTATTATCATGTTTTTGACAATAGTGATACTTTTATGTACCCACAAATTGATTATATTTATTGTGTCTTTACTAGTTCATTGTAATACTGGGTAGTAATAATTGTTTACGTATAATCTCTATCTGAAAGTTGTAATCTTAACTTCTGTCTACCTATTATATTTAAAAGAAATATTTGGGCTCCATAGATTGTATGGTTAATATTCTGAGAGTAACAATATAATATCTCTACTACATATTCTACTTTTAGAGGAAAAAGCACTAAGTTCTGGCTTTATAAGATGGGAGTATGAGAGCTAGAGAGCTTCATTGTAAGAGATTACCTTTTAATACTTGCTTTTCACACAATTTTTTTCAAATGATGTATATTTAACTCTAATCTGGAAAAAAAACCCTTCACTTATTTTATTTTTCTTTCAAACTTTAGTAATAGGATAGATGCCTTTCTTTTTCCCTGATATATCAAACAGCTTTACAAATGGCTAACTCTACCAAGATCCTAAATTTCACAATCTTTGGCTACCCTGCCCCACAATCATAACCCAGGTTCACTCCTCAGTAACTAGACCTTGTTGTTACCTCATCTGCCTGAATGGCCTCATTAACACCTACCTGCAGATAATCTTATTGTTAGTCTTGCCTACAGGTTTTTACACCTCAGTGAATGCTATTTTACATAGGGCTCTGCAGGATAGCTCTAAGTGCTAAAGCAATTATGTTGAATGCTTAGAGTCTTTGCCTTTTTGGTCTTATTTTCAAAACCTGTAGCATTGGGTCAAATGAATATTTAGATGAGCAAAATTTGTTGGACCTATAAACTAAAAATGACACTTGACGAGTCTTGGGCTGCTGGTTTATATCTCATTCAAATTAAATTGCATTGACAACATTGAATCTTTCTCCCTATAGATCTTTACTCTGTTATGATTGCCTCCTGAATGTTTCATTTCGAAAGGAATCATGGATTGGAAGAAATAAGAAAAAGGCAATAGTGATAGTTTTAAAGAATTTATTTTTTGTTCCAAATTAATTTCTCTTAGGCTTTGAATAAATTGTACCCAGCACCAAATAATCTATCCATTGGGCTCTTGAATCAGCTTTCTAGATTGGATATTACTTGATCTTTTTTTAGTTTCATGATCTTAATCTGTAAAATTGGGACAGTAATAGTATCTACCTCATAAGATAGTAATAGGACTAAATTTGATAACCCCAAAAAATACTTAGCAAGATGACTAACACATAGGAAGTGTGCAATAGATGTTCAACTCAGTATCTGCAGTAGCATCAGTATACTATTGCTTGAACCAGAGGCAATTCTAGTTGACGTAAATTTTAATATATATTTGGTATTAACACTAAATAAGAGACATTGGGCATTGTACTGCTGGTCATGACTAAGACAGATGGGAAATATTCCTTACTGAGAAGAAAGTCTTGATATTCATTAATTGAACACTGACTTAATTACTCAAAAAATCAGGGTTATCCAAATGTTTTCTGATTTGTTATGTGGAAAATAGCAACCTGGAAAAGAAAGAACCCTGATTCCCCAAACCTAAATGATGTCCTGGAAGCCAAGGAAAGTTGTGACTAAAGAATGAGGAAAAGTGTCCCCTCAATTATCTGTATCCAGCTAGAGAGCAGGAATATTCAAAGTTAGGAAATACAAGTGACAGTGCCATATTACCTCCAGTGTATTCTTCTTTTCTCAGTTATACCTGTATTAGCAAAGACTAACCATAAGTTAAAGACAAATTACTACCTACTAACTAACTTATTAACTAACATACTGGCAACAATTAGCCAGGGATGATGCAGTAATTTTTTTGGAGAGTTCTTCGTATAAAACCTATATTGCAAGATTTAATGCTTTGCTATTAGTGTAAAGTTGTGGTAGTATAAATTTAAGTTCATTATGAAGCAGTACAAATTAGACTTGTTAATTCATCATGTTTATTTTGAGTAGTTTTATTCACTATTATGATAGTATCGGTGTATACTAGGTTCTTTGGTATGAAATAAACCTTAGAATAATCAAATATTTCAGTTCTTATCTTAAAGCTGATTTTTTTAATGCCAGTAGAGCTGTATATAACATAGTGACAATGTTTAGGGCTACTGTTATAACCTCCTAGATTCTTTATTGGAAATAGAACATAGGTTTCTGTTTTTAAAGCCTTGGCTGACATTTGTATGCAACTTCTTGATTAATCTTTTTCTCTTCTACTGTAATTCAAGATATCAATAATTATCTTTGTACACCTCACTCAGCTGAGATGTAGCTCCCTGGCTCAGTTCATTCTAAACACCTCTCCTGAGTGAGTGCTTCTCACCTATTTTATTGCAATATTTGAGATTGCATGAATTCTCTTGATGTTGGTTCCAGGAAGAACCAGTAGCAGAGCTTTTTCAATGGAGACTTCTCTTTGAAATTTATAATGAATAATTTACTCCCCTTGATGATTCACTAAAGCATTCGTATGGCAGAAATTGGAGGCTGATGAAAGGATTATTTATTTAGTTATCTGGTTTTGTTGTTAATATATTTTTCACCAAATAAATTGATACACGCATCAGAATATATGTGCAGCAATAATGTAAATTTATGGTGCTCATTTAGACTATATATTTTTTCACATTATAAAATTATTTGTAATGAGCTGTTAATGATAGTCTTTACAAATATGAAATATAATCTGCATTAACTTCTAACAGTTTACTCTGTGGTCATTGCATATTTCTAAACATCACATAATAAAGGCATATTCCATATTTATTATTTGTATTTCTGTTTATAGAAATATTTTTACATCATTTTATTTTAGCATAATGGTAAGTGAAAGGCACAAAAACAAGTCATCATAGTGTATAAATCGGGGGCTCGTGAGCTCACGTGCACACATGAACATACATATACATATCTTAATGGTCAATTATGTAAAAGAATGTGCATGCATTTTTATTGAATTCTGTCTGTAATTTTTCTTTCTCTTCTTTTTGAAGTTAAATTTTAAATTTGTAATTTTCATTAGGCAAATGAGTTATACACAGGATTAACAAATTATGGAATCAAATATTCATTACTGGCACCATCCATGCAGCAATGTATTTACTTGAAAATATTTTTAAAATGCTGGACTTTTTATATAATTTTCGTTTGTACATAGGACATTACATTAAGGATCACATGGTTCTCATTGACATTGAAACTTAAACTTGAAAGTACACGCTGTACTTTAAATCGTGAGCCAATGAAATTCAGAAGGCTTACTATTAACAGAATTCTGTCATTTTATAATCATATAATGCATCATATGACTTAGATTAAATTGCATTTTTTTACTTCGAATTTATCATATTCCTAATAAAGATAAATTTGGTGCAAATAGATTCACACTACTGATAAGATAATGAATAAAGTCAGGCCAAGTTAAGTATTTCCAGATGGAACTTTTGTAATATTCAACATTAAGGAACAATATGAAATGCTCATGGAACCATATTTGTAAGCTCTTTTCCCTGAAGTCATGATTACCATTCCAGCAGAACTGTCTCCTATTCTCTCTTAAGAGTTATTTTGTAATATTGACAGAGCACTAATCCAGAGCACTAATTATAATGGCATACTCCAATTACACAGGTTATATGTTTAATATTTTAAGAATAACAATATAATATCTTAATTTTAATTAAGAATTTTATATGTAAAATATTTAGTCTGGCTTAAAAACAGACTATATAGAAGGAGAATAAGAGAACTTAAGAGTTCTTACTTAAGTACCTTAAGTCAGAATATCTTGAGAGTTATTACAGAGAAGGGAGACATCAAGTATATATCTGAGAGATAAATTATCATTAAATTAAGCATAATTCATAAATTTACATGTGGTTGTATAATTTTGGAGGTAGATAGTATTGATAAAATGGTGAAATCAAAATTTTATATATGAGCTCAAAAGGTTTAGGAATTTAATATTTCTAAAGCATTATATATGCATACCTAGTGGATATTTTTCTGATAACATAGGTAATTAATGCAAAATTAAAATAAATAAAATAATATGAATAACAGATGTACTATTGTTTTATCTCTAAATCCTTGTTGCCTATAAGTTGCTTAGCTCTTATATTCTCACATATTAAGGCCAGAAAATATATATATATATATATATATATATATATATTGCATGTTTACCTTTGTCTCTTTATATATTACCTGAGTAGTCACTCTGTTTTATTAGAAGGCTGTGCCATGTTATTGCATTGCCAAAATAAAGAGTAGGGGATGGCTACCCAACATGCATTTTTGTCCTATATGGACTGATAGAATATTTTAGCTACAAGCAGCCTTATGATTCATCTAATTCTTCTCTATTTTACAGTTAAGAAAACTAATAAGTGACTTCCCTAATATATTACCATTATTTATTGAATTCAAGGGGGAGCTATTGTCGAAATGATAGTTCTTTAGTCTTGAGCCGTTTCATAAATATTAATTTTGGCAGGTTATATATTTTAATTTTAATTCTATATATCTGTCAAATCAGGAAAACACTCAGCTTTTCCAAATATTGCTAATCACATTTACCTATGAAAAGGTTTTGAAAACCCGAAAGATTTCATGATCACTTTTAAAATTACCATACATATTACTTGACTACTTGTGGTTTGTTGAAGACATTTTTAAGATCTCAATCAGATCTGTGAGATAGTTTTATTTATAGATTGAGGTTTTAGAAAAGAAAAATTCAAGAATCTTCAGTGAACCCCTGAGAAACATTTTAAAGTAAATTGTGAATCCCAGACTATTGATTTATTGCTTGCATTCTTTTATTAGGACTTCAACTAGAAAAAAGAATTATTTTTTAAAGGTATACAGTACATTCCTAGTTTAGTTCCCAATATTTAAAGGAATAAGCTTAATGGTTACAGAGTCTTAATCCTTTACAATCATTTTCTTTTTTTCTAGACTACATACCTAAGCAAAATCAGTTGCTCTATAAAGACAAAAAAAGAGAGTTTCTCTGGCCTTTCAGGTCTGATTACTATCCATCAGAAAAATGCTATGTCTTAACAATTGAAAATAAGTGAATAGTGCATCATCCTTAAAATACAAAGGAAAGGAGATAATATTTTAAGTCTGATATTGAGATGTCAAACATTTAAATAGGTAAGCTCAGAATGAATTATTTAATTGACCAGATGAAAATGCTAAATCTATGACATGCAACTTAGATCCTGTAAAATATATTCATAGCACTTGTTGTAAATTGACTACTTAAAGCTATAGAAATGAATACAGAGATTAGAATTTTAATGAGAAATTGTGCTTCTAGAAAAGTTCTAAAAATATTTGGGACAATCAATTTCACTATTATTAATAGTATTATCACATACTTTTTTTATTCAGACGATCATATGATAAATAATTGCTCCTATTTCTCTGTCTCATAAATTGTTCATAGACCTTAATACCTGCCCAGAGTCTGCTAGATAAAACTACAAATCTAAGGCTTGTAATCATGTAATTGCCCACCACCCCCTCCACCAAGTGGGCTCTTTTTCTTTCCTAACCTTTTCCCCTATTATTTTACAAAGACATTGAGTCTTGACTTATATATCTATTTTCTGTTTCCAAACATGTAATATCTCATTTTCTTCCTATTCTTTTTTTAATATTGTTATCACTCTGTAGCTTTCTTTTCTGCTTATCACAATTTACAGGTTTTACTAGGCCCACTGAATTCTATCCCATATGAATGCCTTTTCACCATTGTAGTCCACACTGATTAATCACTCTTTTGATCTCATATGTCTATACTAATCCAATCTTCATTTCCGTAATTATTCTTACACAGCCCCCTGATACTCAGTTCCATTCAGTACATATTCACGGAGCATATACTATGAATAACTCACAAGATTACAAAAATTTTCAGAAAAATAATGAGTAATCACCTACGTTTGAGAAATATAAACTGTGAAGATGGGAAATACATAATTTAGGACTAAAGAATCAATATAAACTGTAAAACGAGATTTAATCATTGTACCGAGGAATTGGAGACAGATAGGTAGAAGGGGTTTATTTGAGGTGAAGTTTTGAAAAAACAAACAAAATATAGCAGATGTTCTCCACACTAGAACTATAGAGAGCATTCCAGGCATTGGGAACAGAATAAGCTAAGTTATAGAAGAGAGAAAAGAATAAGTGGTTTACAAGCTATAGTATAATGTAATGTATGTGGGTAATTGGAGAACATTATTGGAAAATATTGATATATGTAGTCTTTAAATATGGACGAATGCCAAAATTCGAAGTTTTGAGTGCCCTTTTTTAAGGACCTTAAAAATTCTATAAAGTTTTGAGCAACAAAGTGGTTATTACATAACCAGATTATCCTTTTTAAAGATATTCTTGAGGGCAATAGGAAGAAGTAATTGGAACTAGAAAAATATTGGAATCTATGTGTCTAGGTTAAGAGGGTATCATCTAAAAAATTAAGAAAGATAATCTTAACTAGGGGAAGGACAAGATAAAAAGTAAGAGGACAGATTTAAGAGAGAACAGAACACTTTAATTTCAAAATTTATGTTGCAATTAGAGAACAGAAAAAAATTGAGATCCTTGGAATTTTGTGCCTGGATATTTGTATTTGGCTGATTGTGAACCTGGTAATGTCTAGAACACAGGAAGAATTGCAGACTTGGTGGTAGGCGGTAGGAAGTTGGAGGTGATAATAAGTGTTGTTTGAGAAGTATATTTATATTTCCAGTGGGATAACCCTGTTCAGGGCACAGTTAACAATCAGAGATGATATGTTTTTGGAAATTATACCATATGCAGGAGACTAGAGTCCATAATTTATTTTTTTATCTTTTTTTATGTTTTTAGGCAAGGCAACACTTGGTTGACCTCACAGATTGCAAGGACCTTGTAAGTTTACAATCCCTTATTTTTTATTTTTTATGCCTACAACACCTGGTCTTCCTAGGTGGTCTCCCATTCAAGTACTAACCAGGACCGACCCTGGTTAGCTTCCGAGATCATATGGGGTCGAGCTCGTTCAGGTTGGCATGGCCGTAGACCCTAGAGTCCATAATTTTGAAGGAGACTGTAAAATGGAAGACAACCATAGAAAAGTTGTAAGACTAGACATTGGGTAAGGAAGAAAGAAGAACCAAGAAAAATGTGATTAAGACAGTAGGGAACCAAAAACCAGCAGTCAAAGGACAATAGAAGAGATTTTTTTTTTTTTTTTAAGCTAAGAGATATTTTAAAAGCATTATCACAGACTGAACAGTGATTTTAAGACTGAAACATGATGCAAGTCATCTAATTTGGCAAGAATGTTTTTAACGTCAGTGACTTGAATGGTAACTAAGAGAGTATATGTAGAGAGGACAAGTAGTATCCACTATTTCTTTGGGGAAAAAGCTGATTAAAAGGAAAATGATAGGCTGGGGCCTTGAGAGGGAGCAAAAGTGAGAAAAGATGTTGGGGAGAGGAGGCGTAGAAACGAAAAGATGAAAATGCAAAAAGGAAAAGAATAAAATGTTGAAACAGTCTGAAAGGTGATGGGGGAAAGTGCTGGCATCAGGGGTACAAATGAAGGTAATTTATCTTTAAAGGGACTAGAAACCCATTTTCATCTGAATTGGACAGAAATTTGAAGATGAGTAAACTCATAGCAAGTTTATTACCTTTTTTATATTATTCATTAGATCTATTTATGCCTTGGTCTACCATTGTGTCCCACTCCCTCAGTGTTATGATGTCTAAATCTAAACTTTATATCACCTTTTAGCGATTTCTGTTTCTAGAACAAACTGTATAAAAAGGAAGGTGTATCATGGTTTTTAAATTTTTCTAGTTATGACAGTTTTATTCTCACCACATTTTATACTCTATGATATCATTAGTTAAAAGAATAGCTACTCATTAGAGTTAAAATTTTGCAACTCTTTTCTCATAAGAGACTCTAATAACATAGTCACAATGTGAATGTTCTTTATTTCCCTTCAGAAATTTAAAATGGATTAATAGAGATCCGAAGGACATTAATTATTTTATTAAACATTTAGATACATTAAGATTTTGAACTTTTTAAGTAATTGGTTAATTTTTAGTAATTAATAAAATAAACCTTTTTACTTTTTAGAAAAAAACTTTTAGTGAAAACATAAAATGTAACTGGATTGAAATATATGTAGAAATATTATGATAGTCTCTTTTTCACTGTTTAAAATTTTAAGAGCAATCCAATAAACCATCCACTGAAATTGTCCTTAGATGTACATTCAACTGCTTGATTCTGCATTTAGTATTATACGGTATGAATGCAAAAATATGACAGGGTAAGATATCCTTAAATCAAAAAGCTCTTTGTTCATAAAATCAAAACTAAAATGTAAGGAAAACAAAGTTAATTAATTAAAAAGTAAAAATAAAAGACATAATAGGGACCTGTTTTTGGAGCCTGTTTATAGCAGTTAATATTTCTGCTTTACAAAGTGGACCTTAGGTGGTAGAATTTCAGGAATCAGTGGTAAATGACTGGAAGTAGTGTATTCTCTCCAAATAATTATGTGACTTCCAAACAAGGAGTTTCCATATCATTCTTACTAAAAATAATTCATTTTAACTTGCCGAAAAGAATCTTTTTCCTTTTTTTTAGTTTTCTGTTCCCTGCTAAGCAAATTTGTTGAAGCTCTCCAAACTGAATTAAATTGTTTCTCTGTTTTGCCCTCTTTTGGGGTTTTGGTGAAAGTATTGAGTATGTCAGCTTTTATGAGGCAAAATTGCAGTGTGGTCATGTTGGCAGAAGCCCCCTCTTTAAGGTACAACAGCCCCTTGCAGTAATTTTTATTATACCTATACATACCTTTTTTTCTCTCTTGAGGAAACCAAGCATAACTCAGCAGTAAAATAATTTGTCTAGGGTCACATTTTAGTAGATGATTAAGTTGAGATCCAAATTCAGGACTGTCTGACTCCAAGATCTCTCCTTTACATCATACCACTTATGGCATTCTTCTGGGTTTTAAATATTGTTTAAAATAAAGCTTCCTAACTGGACTTTGGGTGGTAAACACACAATAGAATATACAGATGTCAAATTATAATGTACACTTGAAAATTATATAATTGTATTAAACAATGTTACCCCAATAAACTTAATTTTTTTTTTTAAATAATATAAAGCTTCCTCCACCACATCAGAAGAATGCCCAGGTATTTCACTCATTTTAGTGGTCTTGAACACTTTGACTTCCCTTTTCTTTACCTCTCTTAAGCCAGGGATTTTTCAACTCCGCCCACTTCTGATAAGAGCACCAAACAGATTTGATAATCACCGGGCAAAGTTCCAACTTATGTACTCAAACAATTGATTTTTTTCAATCTGATAACATCCTATATATTTCCTATTAGTATATATTTCTTTATCTTTCTCAAATCAACACTTTACTCTCATTAAATTTTCTATTCTCATTAAATCTTCTCTTCTGTTTGACAGTTGAAACACTGTTTAGAATTCTTGTTTGTTCTGTTTTTCTAAAATCTCCGCCTCCTGCCAAGTGTCTTTTTATTCCCCGTTTTTAACTGACTCTCAAAAATAATCAAAATATCCACTCAGCACTAAATATTCTTAAGGCTTTTTCACCTTCTTGCCTTTACCCACTCAAGTCTCTCTCTCCTCCTGATAGCCAGGGTGGTGAGTTCATCAAGACCATATGATGTCCTGGATAACAAAGTTTCATCTGGCTACCATAAAATCTGTATGGAATGGAAAGCTGCTCCAGCTTTTTCTTTGCTAGATTATTATTTTGGAGGGAAATAATTATTTAGCTAAATAATGAGAAATGTCTACAAGTACTTCTAACCCAGTGTCTGGCACATAATAGATACTTTAAAGAGTAATCTTTTGCTTCTGTGGAATTTTGTTTTATCATTCATAGTGCTTAATCTAATTATCTCTTCATAGAATCAGGAAGGAAGTATGATTCTGAGTGAAAATGTAATAGTAAGCAATATTTACTTTTTTTCTCCATGTACCACCTAATGGTAGTTTTTTCTTACTGATCAAGAAAGTTTCTAAAGGACTACGATCGTTGGGAATCGCCTGAAGGCTAGCTGAACAGAAATTTAACAACTGGGGACTTACAGAAGAGGCCACCTCAAAACTGGATCTGCCCCTCACCAGCCAGTCCTCACAGCCAATCAGCCCAAGGGTCAGTCCCTTCCACTGAAATGCAAACAGCAACCAAGGCTCAGCTACAACAGAAGGGCACACATAACCCATACAAGGGACACACCTGGAGCAGCTGGCTCAGGTGACCAGGGAATAGTATACCACTGGGCCCCACAGGACACCTACTACATAAGGCCACCCTCCTAAAACTGGAAGACATAGAAGCCCTACCTAATATATAGAAATAAACACAGAGAATAAGCCAGAACATGGAGATGAAGAAATATGTCCGAAATGAAAGAACAGAAGAAAGTTCCAGAAAAAGAACTAAACAAAATGGAGACAAGCAATCTACCAGATGAAGCATTCAAAACAATGGTTATGAAGATGCTCGATGAATTTGGAGGAAGAGGAACTGAGTAAGTAAGAACTTCAATGAAAAGATAGAAATATAAAAGTCGAGATAGAAAACAAAAAAGAACCAGTCAGAAATGAAGAATACAATAACTGAAATGAAGAATACCTTAGGAGGAATTAACAGCAGATAAGATGAAGCAGAGGATTAAATCAACAATTTAGAAGATAAGGTAGCAGAAAACACCCAACCAGAACAACAATAAGATAAAAGAATACAATAATATGAAGATAGTTTAAGGGGACTCTGAAACAACATCAAGCATGCCAATAGTTGGGGTACCAGAAGATGGGAGAGAGCAAGGAATTGAAAACCTATTTGAAGAAATAATGACAGAAATCTTCCCTAACTTGGTGAAGGAAATAGACATAAAAGCCCAGAAAACACAGAGAATTCCAAACAAGATGAACCCAAAGAGATCCACAGCAATTAAATGTCTAAGCTTTAAGACAAGAAGAGAATATTAGAAGTAGCAAGAAAAAAGCTGTTAGTTACATAGAAGGGAGCTCCCATAAGACTCAGCTGATTTCTCAACAGAAACTTTGCAGGCCAGAAGGGATTGGCAGGAAATATTCAAAATGATGAAAACCAAGGTCACTCTACCCAGAAAAGCTGTCATTTAGAATCAAAGGACAGATAAAGAGCCTCCAGATAAGAAGAAACTAAAGGAGTTCATCATCACTAAACCAGTATTATAAGAAATGTTAGAGGGACTTCTTTAAGAAGAAAAAAAAAAGATTAAAAAATATGAATGATAAATGGCAATAACTACATATCTATCAACAATTACTTTAAATGTAAATAGATTGAATATTCCAATCAGAAGATACGTTAAGAGGGGAGGGGATGGTGTAGATGATAGAGGCTCTGTTTATCCCTCTATGACCAAATCAAAATTGTGACAGAAACAAGGAACAAGCATCAAGGAAAAAATCATCTAGGATCAAGATGAATAAGCCATACAACTAGGGAGAAATCCAGGAAATCGCCCTGCAACAGCAGAAGATAGGACAAGGTGAGGACGCAGGGCTGCCCAGTCCCGAGCGGCTGAGTGAGACAGAGGCTGCGGCAGTGGCAGTGGCAGATGCCTCTTAAAGAAGCTGTGCCCGCAAGCGGATTTTCGCGATGACAGACCTGCTCTCTCTGAGAACCAGTGCTGATTAGGTTGCGCGCAGGGGGAACCAGAGACTTATAAGGAGACATTGTCGGAGTGAGGGCCAAGGCGAGACTTGCTCTGTACAGAAGTGACGGCAGTATCCATTGTTCCCTGTTGAGCCCACTCCACTCCCAATGCGCAGACACAGCGCCACCATAGCTGAGACATCATCAAACTAGATAACAGAGGTTGCTCTTCCCAGAGGATTCTCTGAAACCCTCCCTCCCCCAACTCATGGTCCCACCCAAGCCACATCAGGTATATCCTCAGCGAGTCAGGTTTTTCTTGCTGAGCAGCTTCTAGACTTACACTAGAGGCAGCTGAACTTGATTTCTGTGGATTGATTGCTGAATCTTAACAGGCAGCCCCAGAGGGGTAGAGCCTTGGGTTAAAATTGGCCTGCAGTTGAATGCCTCTCAGGACTATGCCACTGGATACCTACTTCACAAATTCACACTAATAAGACCAAGAGACTCAGGAGCTTTGCTTAGTACATAGAAACAGACACGGGAAAGCAGCCAAAATGGGAAGACAAAAAAGCAGAAACCATATGACAGAACAGAATAGAGATCCAGATACAATGGAGTCAAGTAATATAACAGATGCAGAATTCAAAACACTGGTTATAAAGATGCTCAATGAACTTTTGGGAAGTGTAGATAAATTCAGTGAGAACCTCAACAAAGAGATGAAAATGGAAATGGAAATTATAAAAGGGAACCAGTCTGAAATGAAGAACACGTTATCTGAGATGAGAAGTATATTAAATCTAATAAACAAAGGAATAAACAAAGTGAAAAAAGAAAAGGATCAAATGCGTTATCTAGAGGACAGGAAGGCCAAGGACACGCAATCGGAATGGCAAGAGATAAGATGCCAAGACTATAAAAATAATTTAAGGAGCATATGGGGCACTATTAAAAATCCAAATATCCATCTGATCTGTTTAACTGAAGAAAATCAAGATGTTGAACAGCTGTTTGAAGAAATAATGATGGAAAACTTGCCTAACCTAGTGAAAGAAATGGACATAAAACCCCAGGAAGCTCAGAGAATTCCCAAAAACAGAGACCCAAAGAGATCCACACCAAAACACATCATAATTAAAATACCAAAGATTAAATATAAAGGAAGAATATTAAAAGCAGCAAGAGAAAAACAGATAGTTACTTATAAGGTTACACCCATAAGACTGGCAGCTAATTTCTCAAAAGAAACTATGCAGGACAGAAGGGCTTGGCAAAAAATATTTGACAAGATGAAGACCCAGGATCTAAAACCAAGATTAATTTATCCAGCAAAGCTATCATTTAGAGTTGAAGGACAGATAAAAAGCTTCCCAGACAAAAGTAAACTAAAGGAATTTATCACCACCAAACCATAAAAGAATTTATTACAGGAAATGTTGGAGTGACTTCTTTAAGAAGAAAAGACATGTATCAAAAACAAGAACAAAGAATAGTAACAACTACATTCCTATCAATAAGTACCTTAAATGGAAAAGAATTAAGAGCTCCAACCAAAAGATAGAGTGGCTGAAAGGATAAGAAAACAAGACCCCTACATATGAAAAGGAAGGAGATGGAAAAAGATATTATTTTGATGGACCTAGAAAGTACTTAAGTCAGACATAGAAAGATAAACACTATATAATTTCACTTATATGTGGAATCTAAGGAATAAAAAGAACAAACTAATCAAAAACAGACTCACAAATATAGTGGACAATTTGGTGACGGACAGAGGAGAGGGGGTTTGGGTGGCTGGGAGAATGGAGTGAAGGGTTCAAGAAATACAAATTAGTAGCTAGTGGATGGTCATGGGGATGGGGAGCACGGCATAAGAAATGCAGTTAGTATTAATATGTTAATTAGGTGGAGGTCAGGGGAGGGAGAGAGCAATTGGGGTGATCATTTTACAAACTATATAGATGTCTAACCAATGTACTATATACTTGAAGTTAATTTAAATAAATTTAAAATAAAAGATAGGGAGACTGAATGGATAAGAAAACAAGTTGCTTACATATACTTCCTATAACAGGCTCACTTCACAATGAAACACACACACACACAGACTGAAGATAAAGGGATGAAAGAAGATATTCCACTTACATGTGGAATCTAAAGAACAAAATAAATAAAACAAACAGACTCATAGATACAGAGAACATTTTGAGGGTTGCCAGATGGGAGGATTTTTAGGGGATGGGTGAAAAAGGGGAAGGGATTAAAAAGAGGAAGGGATTGGTATTTAGAAAATAGTCATGGGACTGTAAAGTATAGCATAAGGACTATAGTCAATAATATTGTAATAACTATGTATGGTGTCAGATGGGTACTGAATTTATGGGAGTGATCACTTCATAAGTTATTTATGTGTCATCATATTTATGTTTTATACTTGAAACTAATAAAATATTGTATGCAAACTGTAATTGAAAAATAAAAATTTATAATTTATGTTTAAAAAGTTTTATGTCACTTAGTCTTGATATACAAGTATTTCAGGAGTAAAAAGATTTATGGGGTGTAGGGAGTAAAGAGATTTGTTATAGTGAGAATTATTGGAAATACTTTTAGTGATGTTTACTCTTCTATGAAGATTATATTTATAAATACTTATTATCATTTGTTAAATTAAATGACTCTTTACAGAATGCTTGATGACTTTTATTCATGCATTAAATATGCACATATATTTAAACAATATTTGCATTTATAATACATTTAATCATGACTTGTCATAGTGTTACTGGTTAACTATTTGGTTTTCCTTAATATTTTTAAAAATATATGAAGTGCTTATATATGTTAATTTAAATTATTTCTGTTACTTAATTCTGAAACGGTGATACATATCAGTATCTGATCGGATGCATTTCCATCTCAACTGATTTTTGAAGGAAGCTTTTCCTCAGAACAGGCATTTGAGATATGTCAAGATTCTAAACATCATTCATATCTTGTTCTTCTACTTATTGCTTAAATATATTTCTAAGAACATATTGTTTACTATAAACAATTTCTTTTGAGTTAACAAAGTTTCTTGCTATTGCTGCCCATTTATAAATCACAGTTTGTACTAGTAAAGGCAGTTTTACTAACAAAGTACTACTAGTACTAGTATCAGTAAAGCTTAATTAACCATTATTATTTACATGCTGAGTTTAGTAGGTACTCATTATTTAATTCATATTAAGTTTTTAGATGTTTCATTCTCACTAAATTAAACAAACCAGCTGTAAACACATAAAAACATAGTAATTCTTAAAATTGTGATTAATTCATTTTAGGTTATACTGATTTCTATTGTCAGTATTTTTAACAATACATGAATAAAATAGTTGAGGAAATTCATTGCCAAAGGTAGAAATATGGAAGTATTTCCTAAACCTTCATAGAAAGAGGAAACCATTCTGTCACTAGTAAGTTATACATTAGTCTCTCAAAGTTCAAATTAGCTGCTGATTTGAATGTGAGATAATAAAATTTGTCATTCTTAGTGTCTTATTGACAATTCTGACGTTCATATCCTCATTTTAAAAAGTATTTTTAATACTTATTTTAAGCTCATTTAGTTTTTTAACTACCTAGTCTCAGCCCCATAGTTGAATTAAATTTTTAAACATACTTTAAAGGATTAAATAATGCCTGCACGACATTTAAGAAGTATATACAAAATGGTCCAAAAATGTAAAGAAGTGGTGGCTCTTCACCCCCAGATCCAGAAGAAAACACCTTTTATATAGTTTCTATGTTTTTATATCTCTTGAAAATGGAAAATGAAATACTCTCTGCCCTCAAGTAACTTACAATTCACATTTTCCCCAAGACGTTTTTCTTTGGGATCTGAAGGGGATTACTTTTCTGGTGGTTGGTTACTGCTTTAGATTTGTCATTAGAAAGACTTCCAAGCATATTGAATATATGCTAGTTGATGTGAAAAATGAACTGAATTCAAATGATATCATTTTTGCCCCAAATAACTGGTGTTAACTCTGAACTTGCTACGGCATATTATCATTAGAAACATACTGCTTCAATGTTTTGATTTATCAACTATAGATAGAATATGTTGACTCTTTGCTATAAAAAGAATAGAAATTTAGTAATATTTCACCACTACCAATTTTTGCTAGTTTTGCTATTATTTTGAGCTCTTCCAGTTGTTATCTTTATTACTCAAATAATAAACTTAAATATCTATTTTTTTTTAATCCATTGATTCTCTGCTATAATGATAGCTCTTTAAAAAGCTAGGAGGTTATTTTTAGTAGATTTATGGATCCACTAAAATTTTTCTGAGGATATAAATTAGAAGATTCTTAAAGCTTTCTTCTACTCCTGGACTTACCTGTTTCATTTCTTGCAACTTGTTACATTTTGGTAGTCTTTTTACTCTGTTCTATGTTGTTGGTTTTCTTTAAATGTCTATTTTTGGTTGTTGGTTTAATATATGAATGAAAGATGAGGCTAATTAATAGGACTAGTAGATGGGGTAAATTTTCTGCATGGTTGTATAGATTTCTTTCAACATAACTTTCTCCCTTAAATGAGAATGTGTTGAGACGCAGGCTTCACTTTAGGGTCTTCTTTTCAGTATTGAGTGCCCCAAATTGCCAGTATTGCCAAAGTGAAGACAGTATTACTTTGACATTTCTGACTTAACTTGCAGTCTGTAATTGAAGCTGGGAGTTAACTCTAGACTCTGTTCTGCTTATCTTTCACATTCTTACACCATATTAGGTGCTTTCTCCAGACAGATGGTTTGTTTTCTTAGACTAATAATGCACATCTTAGACTTTATCCTGTGGGTAAAAGCCATTTCTTTGAGAAGGCATGCTCTGTGACTTGGAGAGGGTGTGAGAGGAGAAGGTGTTTTACAAGCTTGCCCATTCTATGTGGTGGATTTTAATGAATTCTCAGGATGATTGTACTATGCCTCATCCTTGCCCTTTGTGTTCTGTGGGAAGTAAGAATTTTCTACTGGTACTTTGGGCTGCATTTTTTCATACTCTTTTGCTTGTCACCTGCTCACTTTCTACCTGGTTTCTCAGATTTCCTGGTCTTCTGCTGCTACTTTTTCTTTTTTTCCCTTTCATCAGTTATAATTTTATTATTTTTAAAACAAAAGGAAAGAAGGGAAGTAGATTTGAGTGCTTATAGTGTTATATTACGCTAGAAGTCAATAGTTCTCTTTAAATATAATATTATAATACATGTGGGTAATAAATATTCATGATCACTTGCTATGTACATGTCTATGTTACAGAATGCCATCTAATGGGCTCTGATGCCACATACCCCTACCTCAAGAGCAGAGTGAGCTATGGCTTACAGATCTGCAAAATCTCCTTTAGAGCACATTTTTTCATTCTTCATTTCATTTAATTAGTTCAGATAGTTTTGATTCCTACCAAAAACAATTTGAGTTACTTTTTTCCTTCCTAACTATTCAAAATATAACCCAAAGAAATTCTGCCTACAAGTGAGGTTATCATGAAAATTTAAATTCATGATCTTGACCAAATATTAGAGGGAAGAGCTTTGCCGTTATCCTGTGCCCTGCAGCAAACCCTAAAGCCTTCTATTTCTTGAAACTGACTCTCCAAACTATGGATCAGGATCAGAAAGTCCCTCACAGGGTTATACCAATACATCCAGGTTTTTCTCGTGCTGCCTGCAAGCTGCCCAGTGGGTCCTGTGTGAATTCTTAAGCCTGTTTCTGCTGTGGTGCTTCTTGTATGCAGATCTCTGACAATTGAAGTCACTCTTGCTCTGAAATTTTTTGACCATAGAAGTGTTGGCCAACTCTTTGCCAGAATATGATAAAAGCTGGTGTTTGCGTTTGGCTAAGGAAGAGAAATATGAATTAATATCTAGGGATAAGTAGAGAAAGAGTAGGTATGTGTGTTTTCTTCTTGGCCATACAGGATATACTCAGTTGGACAAGGGAAACTAGTTTGAAAATTCAGACAACCTATTTTAAATAAAACATAATTATTTTGTTCTTAATAACATACTATAATTATATTATGTGCTTTTTCTAGGGAAGTCAAAGATTCAGAAATCTCAAGCTACAAAGGAAACTGTACCTCAAGACACTTATTTTTCTCAAATTGTTTTATTACTAATACAGTGCCTTTTTTCAAAATACATTCTATGCTCAAAACAGTCTGGCAATCATCTTTTTACTTATAGTAAAGATCTCCTTTAAATACTGCTTTATATGTAGTATTTTCCTAAATAAAGTAGAGTAAGTTAAAATTCATTATGTCTATCATGTATAGGCCAGGCAGTGGATACTGATTAACTTGACAACTATAGCATATTCACCCAAACTATCTGCTGGATTAATTAGGTTTTCAAATGATTGATTTACTGAATTTGTTGCACTTTTTCTGTTATTCTGTATTGAGCAATACAGTTAGCCTTTGAACATTTGTCTAAATTTCAATACAAAGTATTTTTGGAGATTGTTTATATCCACTCAATTTAAATAAGATTAAGTTAGTGGCAGTGGTATAGTTTTTAGTAATATTCAGTTCATAGATCTGCCTTGTGATCCATATATGACTTCAGCAAAAGCATTTTATCTTTCTGGGCATGGATCTTAATCTATAAAATGGGAATAGCCATTCCTGAACCGACTCGCTACATTGGGGTTTGATTCTAGAATCTATGCACAGGGTTATACCCTGGTTATTGGTATGATTGTTTTCTCAAGCAGTCTCTGCAGCCCTGTCCATAGAAATTTTCACAGTGATGGGTATGTTCTATATCTTCACTACTCAACAGAGGAACCACTAGCTGCACTGAGCACATGAAATACGGCTAGTGTAACCGAGGACCTGCGTGTTATTTTATTTAATTTTAATTTATTTAAAAATAAATTTAAATAGCCACATGTGTTTAGTGGCTACCATATGGGACCACATAGAGAAAAGATAAAAATAACTGAGGCTCTATTAAGTATTAAATAAGTTACTGTGAGATTTGAATCAGATAATAATACAGATGCTAAAATATTTTTCTACATTTAAAAAATACTTTCCAAATGTGTTATGGTTACATGAACTAGCATCTCTACTTTTATGTGGCATACTTAGTGAAATATTTAGAGATAATGCCTTTATTCTTTATGTAATTCTAAAAATAATTGTTGTATGTATTATTTTTATCAGTAATCATTTTACTTTATTATTTTGAGTTCATGCTTCGCTATGTGCTTATCTAGAGCAGTATAATAATCTGTTGTATGCTTCAATTTGATTTTGAATGAAATACATACCATAAGAAACAAGAGTTCCCATAAACATAAAAACATAATGCCTTTTATTTAGAAGACGTTTTTTACTTTTTCTTTTTTTTTTTTTTTAGGGAGATACAAATGGTTATTCTTAATTTACATTCTCATCTTTGCCTCTCATGAGATAGCATCACTCCTCATTTCTATTGAATCTATCAGGTTCTATTTTCTTTACTGATCTATTTTAATCCAAATCTGTAAATATTGCCCTCCTTCTTGATTAGCCTTTCTTCTCTAGATTTACTTTCAAGTAATGGTAATAGTCTGTAACTACTTTAAACCTGTCCCTTTGGACTATTAAGGATTCTACATTTAAGGATATATTGTTTTAGAACAATGGATAGTATAATTATAAAAGTACAAGTAACATATCTAAGAGGATGAAAGTGTTGCAGTATTATATTATGTTAAAAATTGGCATCTTTTGACATCAGCTTGATATTTCTGTGAATGTCCATTCACCTCAAGAGATTTCTTCACATAATGAGTTAGCTCTCATCTTTCCTTGCAACAAATCGAGGCACCAAAGTCAGCTTTTTAGACTGAATGATAAAACATTTGAGGGTCATCTGAGCTATTCTTTGTTTTTATTGTTTTTAGTTTTGGTCACTCAGTTATAAATACCTGTGTTTGTCCAGTTCCTTAGATTCCATATTAATAAATTCTATAAGGTTCAGGAGATTGACTGTTAAAGATCAAAGTTGAATAGTTTTTACTTTGGTTGTATTCATTATTTAAAAATAGAGGCTTATTTTATTCAGTATTAGGTTAAATGATTTTAAACAATTTGTCAAGAAATTTTTATGTATCTTTTTTAAACAGCAGTTTTGAAAAGTAGAAAATACAGATAAGGAAAAAAAAATTATCTCATCATACCACACAGTTTTAAGATAGCCCAGAGTCTACGGCCTTGCCACCCTGAACACACATGATCCTGTCTGATCTCGGAAGCTAAGCACAGTTGGGCCTAGTTAGTATGTGAATGGGAGACCACCTAGGAAGACTGGGTGCTGTAGGTGTAAAAAAAAAAAAAAAATTGATAGCCCAGAAAAAAATTTCCAAACTTAGTTTATGTGTGTATGTGTGTTTTCACATCCTTAATTTTTTTTTTTTAGAGTTCAGTCATCAAGGAATTGCTGGATCAAAATGTAAACATTATTTCTGATATGTACTCCCAGCCAGAAAGTTGGTACCAATGTACAGAACAACCAGCCACGCTGCCCATTCTATATTTGGGCATGCCTGTTTCCCTATTTCTTTGTCAACACTCAAGATTATCTTTTTTTCTATCTTCCCTAATATAATCAATCAAAAATTTCTTATTATTGTTTTAATATACATTTTATTGACTATTGAAGAAGTTAAATAGTTTTCATGTTTATAGACTGTGTGTTCTCTGGTTGTCAGTCCCTTGGTAATATGAATTTTGAATCTTTACATATAAAAGAATTTCCAAATTTTACTTGGTCACAGATCCTCTTTTGTGCAGAGTATCTTTTTTCCTGTAATTCATTTTTTGGAAATACTGTTATATACTATGAAATATATATATATATGTATGTATATATAAAATTATGAAAATTTTTATAGAGAATTTAACTAACAATAAAATGTATTAGATTGTAGTGAAGCAGCTTGCAATGCAAGTAGTATCCTTCATTATTTATATGATGCTAAAAAAAGTATAGATACTAAATAAATATTTATGAGTTGATTGACCCATTAAACATTGATAGATAAGATCTTTAAATATTATGAAGGTCTTTACTTAAATATATCTAAAAAAATTTCCACGTCTATTTTGGAAACATTGCTATAGGGTGAAATTACAAGCACCTATCTTATAAAATGAGTATCTTTCAGAAAACTGAAGATATAAATATATACACATTTCAGAAAACAAATAATAACAGTTGATTTATTGTTATGTATCAAAATATGGCCTATTTAAACTGTATATTAACATGCATTCTCCAATAATCAGTTTAATTGATATTTAAATCATTTCTACATAATTCCTCTATATAATGAAATATACAAAATGTAAACTCTTTTAAGAAAAAAAAATTCAATCCCCTTTTAAATTTGCCAAGTGTCCTGTGGGAATCAGTTTAGGCAAATCATTTACATTAGGCTACCCACCCCACCCTCACCTCTCACCCCAACTTAATTGGCTGTCACTCACAATTAGTACTTTTATACATTTTTTCACAGATGCCTGATCAGTGCTTTGTTTCAATCATGCTTAGCAAATGAATGGCAGATTGAATGTATTGTTGAGCAGGGGAGATACTGACTGGGTTGAATATTCTCACTTTGAAACTATTCCATTATTGACATAACCTATACATAAAGCAAATGAGTAAGATAAACTATAAGCAAGAAGTTTGCAAAAGCAGAAAATAACCAGTGATAGTCAATTATAATAATGGGGTTAATTAAAACACAAGCATTAGGGGAGCAAAATTTTTGTTTCCAAATTTTTATTGAAGGCTTCTTAAAGGTGGCAGGATTGAAGCAAAGTCTATATTCATAAGAACATGTGTATGTTGAAATAAACTATATTGTTGAGACCTCTTATTTAGGCATGACTTGTGTTATAATTCCAAAGACTGAATTGAAATTTACTTACTTTTTAAATGCCAGTAGGTAAAATGAAATCTTCATTGTGTTTACCTGGATATATTTTTTATATTCACTAGATAAAGATATTTTTCAGGGTTATAAACTTCTTGCAGAAAAGAAAAAGTCAAAATTAAGCAGTGGCAGAAATCATAAGCTATATGAACACATTATTAAATATCACGATTTCAAATTCAGTACTTCGATCTTTAAAGCTGTGTTCATCTTTGCAAGGAACAAGTACAAATTATTTATAACATGAAGAACTTATATTATGAGGAAACAGCCATAATAATGAATAGGCACTCTTATAATTCATAAAATTGGTTACATAATACTTGCCCTAATTGGTCATTCCTGCCTAGTAACTGATATGCTATTTTAATTTCTCTATCTTAATTATAATACTCTCTTGCTACAGGCTTTCCAGTATTAACTTCCCATGTTGCAATTGACCGCTATGTATCTATATTAGTTTTTCTATTTTCTTGACCCCAGCAACCCTTTTAATTATATTATCAGAAAGAGAATAACATTGAACTCTTACCTGAACACAGATCTGTGTCTCCAGTGAAATAATACTGATCTCAGAATTTTCTACCTAAAAGTAGTGAAGATTCTTTTTTTCACAATCTGAGTTATTTCCTTTCTGAAAGGAGTTTATGATAATGGCAAGAACAGAGGCAAATAGATAACCAAAATCAAGTTTAATAAAAGGGTAAAGATATTTATGATGGTATGTAATAGAATGTAAATTGCTTTGTAAGGACTTTATTTTATTTATCATTAGTTGAATATCAAATAAGGAGCAAATATATTGTTCAGCCTTACAGGAAAATAAATAATCCTCAGGGCTAATCTTCAAGAGATTACAGTATGGGGAGCCAAAAAAGAAGATATAAAGATTGACAGATTGCCTGATCATTATGATACAGTGTAATCAGTGATACTGAAGAGTGCAAATTGATTTGGAAAGGTATAAGAGGATTGCACATCCAGAATATGGGACAATTGAAGTCAATTTGAAGAAGGGATTAGTAATAAGAATTGGGAATATTACTGAGGCAAGACATGAAGTGAAAAAAATAAAATAGTTCCACCAGAATAAGGTTATCTAACAATAGGGAAATATTTAAACTTTTTTCCCTTAATATTAAAGGCATGTTCCACATCTGAACATCTGTCATGCAGTCTCAGGTGGAAGAAATAGTTTCATCATCAAAGGCTGGTATCTGCAGTAATTATTGCTCATCAGAAATATTACATTTTCCTCATATTATTAAAGAAAGAAATCACGATTCCCTTGAAATATTTTCTATTTGTGAAAATCCCTCTTTCCTTGGAGTGGTGTTGCATTGGCAACTTGGTTGTGCTTCTTGGAACTCTGAGGTTTGTGGTGACTGACTGTTCAATTTCTCTGGACATCGCAGCCTGAGAAAGCAATGCCCAGACTGAAAGATGGGGATAAGCTTGGGTCCCCAAATCTGTCAATGTCTCACTGTTTAAAGGCAAAATAGAAAATATCTGAAAAGTCAGATGCCCCCAGGAGAGTTTTTTGAAGCGTGTCCCTCTTGGGCTGATTATAAAACTAATCAGCCATTTATCAAGCAAGCCATTATGTATCTAACCATATGAATAAACATAATTCATGCAAATATAATGTATGTTAAATACATTCTCGAGCTGTTATGCACGATATTTTCTTCTTCAAAAAGCAGTGACCAAAAGTGCACTTATATTTGTTGTAGTTCAGCATTTTGAATATCTTGTTTTCCTCCTGTAATTGATGAAATTATGACAGTTCCTCTGATTAAGTTCTCCCCTCCACACATGTCCTAGGCATTTGGAAGAGGGTTACTTATTTCAGAGGCCATACATTAAGATGATATTCTTAGATAGTCTGGTTGTTTAGGGTTTTAATAGTACTTCAGATTTTGTACCGTTAATAGGTCTTGACATTCTAGAAGAAGGAGCCCAGTTCTAAGCTCATTAATAAACAAATTTAAATGCTACAGTGTCAGTCCTGACCTCAGAGGTACCCGTTAGTGACTTTTCTCCATTGTACTATAATGTAATCATAGACACTGAAGTAGCAGACCATTTTTTTTGTTAATCAGAAATAATCCAAATCATTACAGTTCAAAAATAAAGCCTGTTTGTGTCCTTTGTTTTTAATGAAAACAGTTGGGAGCTCCCCTCAATGCTTATACTTTTAAGATATAAAATATGTAATTTCAATTGTTGTAAATGTAAAGTGATGTATTTGTGTACAGCCTCTAAAAAAGAATCAGTTTGTTACATATAAATCTGAAAGGTTATAGTTATCAACTCTGAACATGGAAAAGTGCCATGATTTATTTATTAGTATGCCTCTCTGGAAGATGTAAATAGCTCTCCCCGAAGCCCAGAAGCCCACCTACTCTCCAAGTTTGCATTCCTTGAAGGCAAACTTATTCAAGTGTCACAAATATAAGTCTTGGAATGTATTCTAAAATCTCTTTAAAAACAAGTATTTGTTCATCTGTGGAACAGAGGTAATATTTATTTACAGTGTCACATACATTATAGTCTATTTTCAAGCTTCTATTTCTTTGTCAGTTTATTAAGATATATCATTATACACTGAAAATCTTTGCAGAAGGCTCTTACATTCAGGAATCACCATAAATGCCAGCAAAGATGGCAACTTATTCCAGTGTATGTCCAAGCTAGGTGACTGGATACAGTTGTGTAAGTTGTGCCCTACACAAGAACACCAGGTCATCAGATATATGGGACCAAAATCCAGCCTCCCTCTATTTCCCAAGTCATGTGCTTGATAGACTAAATCCATCCAGAGCACAAAAGGACTTTGTGGGTTAGTGATGGCCATTTGGCTAGGATAAATGCCTTCAATCAAGTGTAATAAAACTTGTAGAGTCCTTTCAACCAGCAGGCGTGCAACAGTCAACTCTACTGAAGAAGCAGAATAGGTTTTGCTCTATGAAAATGTGTACTTGTGCACTTACTCAATAATTGTCTCATCTAGTCAAGCCAATATAGATAGTGGACGATTCTAACTCAGATACAGTGTGAAAATGTTTCTGTGAATCCTACCTTCTTCAGGGTCTGACACTACTCTTATATTCCTATATTTCCAATAGTTAGCTTATTAAAAACTTTTTGTTCATGTTTATTTAATAATTTTATAAATAAAGCAGTGCTAGAATAAATTTATCCCCTATAATGCTGATGCTCATTGGATTCTGTTATCATAATCATGACTACTCTTGTGGTAAAGCTCCCTTAAGGAAAAGGGATGGATAGTTAGTTCTACCTTGGGTTTACTTTCCAAGGACAGGCTAACCAGTGTATCCTTCCTCATTTTTATAGGCATCTCACTTTTCTCAATTGTAAGGCATCCACAGTTTTATATCTTAGATATGTCTACAAGTAAGTATAAATATGTAAATATTAATACTCCTGAAAATAGAAAACTCTGCAATTGTATGTTAAAGGCATTATGAAATTACTTCACAGTTATGTCTACACTAGTGAATAACTCTAAAAATTACCCCAAAACATTATAGACCAATTTGCAGCTTGAGTACAAAAGTTTCGTATCCTGGTGTCATTGTGGCATGGAGTTGAATCACCAGGACAGTGTATGTTGCAAAACGATGACACTGCAGTCTTTTTTTTTTAATGAGACCTTACCTTCGACTATGATGCCAGCTTTTTAGTGGATCTAGTTAATGACAAAGAGTAAGTTGAATGATGTGAGGTCATCAAAGACAAGGCTCAAGTGCAGACATCAAAGTTACATTCATTAATATCAAAACTCTATTCACTATTGTAAAACCAAAAAAGGAGTCCTTTAATTGATGAGCATTAAAAATGTTTTCAGAGCACTTAACTTATATTAAAATGTAATAGTCACTATTATTTGGGTGTTAAATTACTGTTCTAAACTGAGATGAAAGGAATTCAGGAAAACCTGACTTGCATCCTAAGAATGAAACTATCCCTGACCTTTTATTTATGGCATTTCTGTCATCAGTAAATATTACCCTAATGACTTGAACTACCTGATTTGTCATTGGGAGAATATTTTAGATGATGACTGAATAGGCAGAGAGCAAATTTCTTTGAAGACATTTCATCATTTTGGGTTAACAGATAAGTTTCAGTGTGCTACATAGACTAGAAAGTTGAAATTTTATATTAAAAAATTTAAGTGCTTTTACAAAAAGAATGATTGGCCTGTAGCTAATATATTGTGTAATAGAAGACTGATTTTACTTACAGAAATTTAGATTATTATAAGTGACTTAAATTTTGCCAGAAGAAGGTAAGGCTTAACATTAAAGCCTTACAAAACCCTTTTAAATAATTAAACTCTAAAAACCAAGGTTATGTTAATATTGTTGTAAATCTGTCTGTAGCCCTTGATTCCACTGTGTGGTGTTTTAAAAGTTCTTAATTAGAAAAAAATAATATCGATCAAAGAGTACAAACTTTCAGTTATAGGATGAATAAGCTCTGGAGACCTATGATGATTACGAATAGTTAATAATAATGTGTTGTGTACTTAAAAATTGCTAAGAGAAATGGGCTTAAGTTTTTATACCAAGCACATACATACAGATACACAATATTAACTGTGGGAGGTGATAGATATGTTAATTAGTTATATTGTGGTCATTTCACAATGTATGCATTTATCTAAACATCATGTTTTGCACTCTACATATATAAAACTTTGTCAAAAATAACTAAGTAAAAATCAAAGTCCTCTAAAAAAAATCGATCAGCAAAAATACAGAGAGAGTGCAAAATCTTTGGAAATGCCAGAAATTCAAGGATGCTTTCAACATATTGTTTGAAATCAACTAATTATATGACCATTTGCAACATTAAGTACTGAATAAATATGCCTAAGATTTTTGTTATTCCCAGAATGGTGTTTGATTTGTTTATGTTTATTTATGCTTATTTTGGGAGGATGGGCAAATTTTCCACTCCAAACTGGCATATAAATACTTTTACAGTTTATTTTACACTAAATATTTTGAATAAATCTAGATTTTAAAAATATCATTGCTATAAAATACAGTTTTCCAACAGAACTAATAAATATTTCAAGATAGAAAAATTCATAAATTACATTCTATACTTTGGATTTACAGGGGAGAAAATATGGTTCTCTCAAATGTTAAAGCTGGTAGATAGATTGCACATTTCAGTTTGCCTAGGACTGTTCTGGTTTACAATCACCTCCTCTGGTAATTAGCCGTATTGCCTCTTTCTATTCTCACACATGTCTAAATAATTCTGTGGTCACCCTCTTGAGTAGCCAAGCCTATTTAGGTCTTTAATAAAGACTACCATAATTCCAGTACTCAGAAATGGGGCTCTTAGGGACTCTGAGGATGCAACAAAATTAAACCATAGTAAAAGTGATGAACAACACCTTGGATTTGGAACAATTAAAAAATTAATTCAAGTTCCAGTTTTTCCTCTGTTTTATTCTGTTGCCTGTCTTGTTCTTTCTGAGCCCTTGAAAAATAGATGATAATGATGGTTTCTAAGGTATAAAAATGTGAAAATACTTTGTAAATTTTAAAATGCTATACAAATATTAAGAAGCCCACAGTATGGTTTAACAAAAAGTTTTACTTGTCAAGAACACAGAGTTAAATTAAGTGTAATTATTATGCAAGAGGGCAAACTGTGCCCTTGAAACTCACTTTTACATATTTTATCTTGCTATTATATCCTCCCAGTAGATTAAGTGACCCCAAAATACCAGAGGATTCCAAAAGTAAAAATTATAGTCTTCATTTATTTTCATTTTTATATAAAATATGAGCACATTATGTGCATATTTTAATACAATGATTATGATAAAACAGTGTTTACTATATTATAGGTTTTAACCCTGATAACTTCTGGGAATTAATTTTTGAACTACTATATGCAAAAACATTTCGCTGGATTGTGGAAGATCAGAGTAAATGAAGCAAAATCACTTCTCTAGTCTGGTTTATGTATAAACAATCATAATAAAAGGCAGATTGAGATAAATATAATAGAAAAAATGAGTTGAAGTGAATGCATAGAAAAGAAAAAAATTCATTGTTAATCCAAGCATTCTGGGGATCATTTCCCAGAGGTGGTCCCCAACTGAAAGGATGAGGTTTGGGTAGATTGAGATATTTGCCAACACAGTGCACTCCAGGCTGAGATGAAGAAGCTATACCGGTGGAAAGCAAAGGTGTTCAATGCGCTCAGTGGGCAGGTGGCCCACTGGTAGTGACGCATACTGTGAAGAGATCTCTGAGAGATGGACCTGGAAAGGGAGGTTATGTTAGGGAATGATAGACCTTGAATTTCATTAAAGAAAACTCTCTTCTATAGGATTGGAAAGCCTTTTTAGTCTTTGACAAGGATAGTGACATGATGAGATTTGTATTTTGGGAAGAAAATTCTGGCAACAATAAGTTGTATTGATTGGAGAAGGAAGACATTAGAGGCTGGGAGACCACTTCAAAGACTGTAACAATAGGTCAAATGAAAAATGGTGAAGTATGGAATTGAAACTTGAGGGAGTATGAATGACAAAGAGGGAGCCTGGAGATGCATTGTAGAAATGATTGGGCAGTAATTACTGACTGATTGAAAATGGGGTTGACGTACAGAGAGGAGTGAAAATTACCTTGAGATATTGAGCTTAGCTGACTGGGAAAATAAGAGTGCCATTCAATGAGAGAGGATTCACAGTAACAGAAGCAGCTCTGCTGGTTCAGGATTTAGCATTGAGTTTGGGCAACGTCTAGTTATCTGTATGTGTACACCTGATAGTTTTATTTTCAGATCCTGAACTCGAAGAAGGTAGCTACCTGTGCTTTATGGGCCATGAGATAAATTTTCCAAAGGCAATCCATAGTCAAACTAGACCTAGAATTTTCAAGAAATTTCCACTGTTTAAAATGTTTAAAACTTTAAACATTTCTTGAAATTGGTGAAATTAGAGACCCATTGAGCTACTAGACAACCTCTGTCTGTCCTCTTATTCTGAACCAGGAGATCTGTAATAATCAGATAACTGACATCTCAATAACTGTACATGGCTGGATTTTGCCCCAATCTGAGTGCTATTCCCTTTGCCCTCTCCTCATTTGCCCTTTTATACACAGTCAGAAACAGCAACTTGGTAGGAAATGAGTAGGATGTTGTATAGAGGGGGGCGCTGCGGTAACATAATGCATTGTATTCCAGAAGGGGCATCATCATAAATAAAGACATGGAGGTAAGCTTAAACAAGGAGCCTTGGTAACAGTGTATCTAGAGGGGATTGGGTTTTCTGTGCTACATTCATAATCAAATTAAAGAAAAGTAATATTGAGTGCTTGCGAAGTGCCAAGTACTATGCTAAGCTTTTCATGTGCATTATTTTATTTAATGCTACAGTTAATGAGATTTTTGTACAGTAGTCCTCCTTTATCCATGGAGGATATGTTCCAAGACCCCGTGGATGCCTGAAACTGCAAACAGTACCAAAGCCTATATATACTATATGTTTTCTATACACAGATACCTATGATAAAGTTTAATTTATAGATTAGGTACAATAAGAGAGTAACAACAGTAACTAATAATAAACTAGAACAGTTATAACAATATCTGACAATAAAAGTTATGTGAATGAGGCCACTTATTTCAGGAGATCCCTGACTGAAGTCTTCGTGTAAGCTCAGTGTTTTCCGGTGCAACACATTGCCATCAACCAGAACACGTTTTCTGTTCATGTCTTCCATCCACAAATTTAATACCTTTTCCGTCTTTAAGCACCTATCATGCACTGTGGCCATAACTTTGGCAGTTTGAGTGCGACAGCAAAACTTGGATGAATTGAATTTCTGTTTACTTCACAATTTCATGGATAGAAAATTCATTCTTATCATAGATCTTAGCAACCTCAGCATACATTTTTTCTTTCCTTATTAATTCTAGAACTTTTACCTTTTCACTTAAAGGAAGCACTTTACGACTTTACAGCTTCTCTCTTCTCTTTGGCATATACAATTTGCCACCATTTCTACTCTTCTCCTTTGGGGTATTTATTAAGTAAAATAAAGATTAGTCGAACACAAGTGTACTACAGGACAGAGCAAGATTCCATTGTACTACTCAGAACAGAGCAAAATTGAAAACTTATGAATTGTTTATTTCCAAAATTTTTTATTTAATATCTCCATTGTTATATGAAGATGTCAGAGAGGAGGGGAGTAAGGGTTCTATCCTGATCTGGCAGAACCCCACTCCATGAAAACCTGATGAAAACTGGGTTAGTGTCTTTCTATTTTGTAAAGCTATGGTTGCAGAACTGAAAAGATTCAATCTTATCCATGTGGATAGAGACTCATTGTAAATCCACCTGTAATCCAAGTGCCAAGTGCCAGGTACTGGCAAAGCTGTCTGTTGGCAAGTTCAAGGCTGGATATGTCATTACTTAAGAAGAAGAAGATGGGAAGATGTAGAATAAGAGAAAAACTTTTTTTCTACTGAGGGGAAGAATGCATTCAAAGAATACTCTACTGCATTATTCAAAAGAAAAGAAATGTAAAAATGTTTGTAAAAATCCTATTGAAAAGTCCATTTTCAGTAGGATTCAAGAAAACATAAATTTTATAAAACAGAGAGAGCTATAGGAGCAGAACAGATTGAGATAAGAAGGAAATGATATAAGTTTGAAGAGAGTGAGATAAAAATAAGGTAGAATAAAGATTGCAGAGAAATTAAAATGCAATGTCAGAATTAAATTTTGTTTTGGAGATATAGTAATTAAAAGTAATACTGACACTGTAAATCAAATTCCTAATATGGGGAAGAATGTTTATTCTCCAGAGAATAAAAGAAGTGTACAAAGATTTTAAAATGTGAGACAATAATAGATAGGGCAGTCTGAACCTAAAAATAAAGGGAATTCCTGAACAGAACCATTTCTTGAATGGGAGATCAGAACTTTTGAAATAGAAACAGTAATCTAACATAAAATCCAAGAAATTATTCTTAAAAACAAACGAATCAAAAATAAGGATAGAGAGAGAGATTTATACCTTGATGTTGGCTAATTTCTTGTAATATAAGCACAAAAGAAATAATTTTATAATTATTCAGATGGGGGAAAGGGTTTCCTACAAATCAGATAGGTAGAATGAACTGACTTCAAATTGTATTCCTCTGTAATACTAAATGCCTGAAGACGCTGAGGCCTTATCCATAGAGTACTGAAGAAAAAAGTTTGTGAATCAAAATTTTTATGCCTAATATATTACTTTTATAGAACTGCCTAACAAGTTTTCAAAACTTAGCAAATTAAAGCAATACACATTTATTATCTTCACAGCTTCTGTGAGTATGGATCAACTGGATCCTTGCTGAGGATCATCCTGTGCATCTGTTACATATGTAGTGATTTATGGACTGAAATTCTAGCATCAAAATTTATACTTTATGTAGTTTTTCATAATTAATATACTGTGGTAACTAAATCTGAACTGTATTGTAGGGAGACTTATGTTATTTAGCTAACTCATTTCAACTGAAATTCTTGCATATCCAGACCACACAAAGTAAAGACTATCTAAATCTACAAAAGGAGTGAACTTTGAATAGTAAAACTGTGATTTTTTAATTCTATCTTTATATATTTCCAATGAACATTAATGAATGCATATTATAAAATAAAATATGTTTTATATTAAAAATGGGTATTAAAAATATGAAGATGCACTAACCCTTGATGGTAGTGAAGGTAATGGAATCATAGGTGATTTTTCTTTTATATTTTAATATTTAAATTTCAACAGTAAGCATATATTACATATGTGATATTAAAAGAAACAATTTTTAAAGAAAAGTTAATTTGAAAACATTTCTACATTTATCTCTGGTATAATTTAGTTAGTAAACATTTATCAAGACCTGCTGTATACCAGCAACATGCTAGAAGCTGTGTATATTTTCTGTTCTTAAGGATCTTACTGTGTAAGGGGAGAGACAGACATTTAAACAGAAGAATTTTAATATGGCATAGTAAGTATTTTTACATATTGCAACACACAGAACAGAGTAATAACTATAAAAATCAGAGGTTTTCTAATGTGAACTGATTTACTGAAAATGAAAGATGTCCAATAACAGCTTTTTTTGTTTCTTTTTATACTATTATTCCTTTTCCAATGCTGAAGTTTCTGTGAAGAGAAATAATTTGAGATAAAATTAGTAAAATTCTGTGGTTAAAGCAGAAGAAATTTATTACCTGCTATCTTTAGACATCTATAGTGAATTTTTCAGGAGTAATCGAAAAGCTAATGAAATTATTTTGTTCTATGATGCTTCTTTATGAATATGCCAAAATAAACACATATGTAAACCCTATTTGCATATTAAATGAATTTTGTTCCTGATTTAGAAACAGGAATTTTTACTGAGCTACTCAGATGAATGATTTAAAAAATTTTAATCAAATTCCAACTGTATTCATTTTCAGCTTAGTATTTAAGGGACTATTATGTTGAAAAGACAATAGAGAGAGCATTATATTACATTTTCAATGCCTTTAGAAATAACTGTAAAGGATTTTTCTACATTGTAATCACTGCATCCTGTCTCTACTTAGAGGAAACATATAGCTGAAACATGAAGTAATATTTATTTATTTATTTATTTATTCTTCAAAATATATTTTGCTTGTATCTATTTTGTGCCAAATTTCACAATAAGTCCTAAGTAAACAGCATTAAGCATGGTGGTCTAGCCCTCTTTATGAAGCTTAAGAAGTACCCAAAGCAGTGTGCACTTATAGCTAAGTTCACAAGACCTAGATCCATTTTCAATATTTTTTCACTGCTTAAAATAGCCCTCTGGGAAGTTTTATCTTTGTATATTCACCCCATCCAACCACAACCTGATATTTAGTTAATCCTTTTCTGTTCTTTCCAAAGGAAAATATCTTTACTGACAGTACTTTGATAGTAATCAAACCACAACAGTTACATCTTTAGAGATTTTTGTCTGACACAATAATAAGAATAGCTACCATATTGTTTCAATGTGAACAAAGAATGATGCATTCCTAAGTAAAGGTGTACAGATAAATGATGCATTCCTAAGTAAGGGTGTACAGATAAATGATGCATTCCTAAGTAAAGGTGTAAGAAAGTAGGAGAGGGAGGAAGTGGGGAAGAGTAAGGTAGGTGAGGGGATGGGGAGCCAAAAGGAAGGGGCTTGAGAAACAGAATAAGAATGAGAAGCAATTTAGATTCATTATGGAAAACTTCTCAAAACTTTTTAGTGACTCCGTAAAATTTAATTATTTGAAAAAACAAGATAGCAAAGAGTTTAAAATGCCTAGAAATGAGACTGGATATAGTTCATACCAACATGTTTCTTTCCTCTTAGTGTCCCATGGAGAAAATGGAGAGAGGCATTGATCTCTTAGGAACTAAGAGGCTAGAGGGAAAGAAAGGGATATGGAGCACTCACTTCCCTAATGAGAAGAATAGCTAGTATTCTTAACTCTTCATCAGTTCTGACTTTTGTAATGTTTAATCTTTCCACATCACCTGCTGTAGATGCATGTCTAGGATCCAAAAGTTTTGGATAGACAAATCTGTAGGCTTAGAATCTTCATGAAGTACATTTTGGCCAAAAAAAAAAAAAATTGTCTTCCCTCAGAGAGTGAATGAGTGAATAAATGAGGTTCATTCAGTAAATGTTTGGATAAGTCTCTTATCAGTAGATTCAGAAACAGTGTTCAAGAGAAGGTTAAGAATGTTGAAGCTATAGTGCTAGTCTTTGAGAGAAATGTGATGGAATTTCAGGAAGCCTGAATCTAAAGGAGTGGTACTGTTAAGTGACAGAATGCAGGGCTTGATACCCACTTGGGCATTTTTTTGTATTCTTATAACCAAAAATAGTGATTGTCTACTACAAAAATAGTGATTGTCCAGGTTTTGTCAATTGCATAAAATAATAGCATTTGTCAAGCCTTTGATATCCACAGATAAAAAGTACCTTATGGATATGAATTATATTTCCACTGTGTTTCTGAGGACATCTGATACATTTTATATAATTTTCCTCTCACATGTTTATTTCAAATCAGAATTAGCACTTTAGTAATACTATTTTGCAACATTTTTCTATATATTCTACTGGAAAACCTCACTGCCTAACAAAATATTTTAGATATTACCATGGCGTTAGGGTCACAGCTAAGTTACTTTATATTATTATGTCAGTGATTTTGCTTAGAGGATTTTTTAAATAGTAATTTAAAACTGATGAGAAGTATTTACCATTATGTATTGCGAATTTGATTGACTCCTTGAAGCAGTAATCTTGGAAAGTGTCTCTTTTAAAAAACTGAATTAGTTATAATCTTAATGTGCCAATAAAATTTTTTGAATTAATAATATATTTACATAGTTTAAGATTCAAAAGGTATAAAAAGCAAAAAGTTATTTGTCCACCCCGTCGCATAGACAGTTCCCTTCCCCAGACACAACCAATATTATCAATTTCTTTGGTGTCTTCCTAAAGATATTTTGTTCATATTCAAATAATGTATATATTTTACACAAATGGTAGCATTCCGAACACAGTTTTGTAGCTTGATTTTTGCACTAAGAAATATATTTTGGAAATCGTTTGCATTAGCAGCTCATAAAGAGCCTCTTCCCTCACTTTTATGACTAGATAGTATTTTGTTAATGGTTATCATTTAACCAGACTCCTATGGATTGTCACCTAGGATGTTTCTAATTTATTATTGCTAACAAAAATGCATCAGTAAACAGTTCTGAACATATGTCATTTCATATATGCACAAATATAACTGAGGATAAGTTTTTAGAACTAGAATTTCTTGGTCAAAGAATATGTTTGTTTGTAATTTCGGTGGATATTACCAAAATGCTATCTATAAATCTGTTGCCATTTTTTATTTCCGTAAACTAATGTCTGCTTTATACAACTTCACCAACACAATGTTATTTAACGGTCTTATATTTCCCAAATGATAGACTTCTCAGAATACCTTTAATTTGCTTTCTTTTTATTATGAATTAGGTTGAATAGATTTTCATATGTAAAAGAGGCATTTCCTGCAAACTGTTAGTACTTTGCCCATTTCTCTACAGTTCTTTTTTCTTGTTCTAAAGGAGCTTTTCACATATTAGGGAAATTTTGAGTGTAGTTATAATTCTGAGTTTATCATTTACCTTTAACTTTGACTTCAGTTTTAAATATGCAAATTTTTTAAAATGCAGTTGAATTTATTGATATTTTCTTTTATGGGTTCTGAGTTTTGTGCCATTGTTAGTAGACCTTTACTCCTCCAAGATTATAAAACAATAATTTCATGTATTTTGTTTACAATTTTTATGGCTTTATTTTTTACAATTAAATCTTTGATCTTTTGGAATTTATCTTAATGTAAGGTTTAAGGAAGACAAGAGGTTTTTACATACACACACAGCATTCAATCAGAAGACATAATGGAAGAAAAGATCATTATCAACAACAAGCTAAAGTAATATATGTAGGAATAGTCTACCTTGCTGTTGCTCCCCACCTCCATCTTTATTAAAGTAAAATTGACAAAGAGAATTGTAAGTTAAAGTGTACAAAAAAGACGATTTGATATATGTATGCCTTGTGAAAGGCTTTCGAAGGAATTACCCCCATCAAGTAAATTAACATATCCATCACCTCACATCTTTACCCTTTGTGTGTGTGAGAACAATTCAGTTCTACTCCTTTAGCAAATTTCAATTACACAATACAGGGTTATCAACTATAGTCAGCATGTTGTATATACATTAGATCCTCAGATCTTATTTATCTTATAATCGAAAGTTTGTACCCTTTAACATACCTCTTTCTATTTTTCTCACCCCACTCCCTAGCCTCTAGCAACTACTTTTCTACTTTCTATGACTTTCACGTTTTCATTTTTTCAGATTACACATGTAAGTGATAACATATGTAAGTGATAACATTAAGTATTTGTCATTGTCTGCCTTATTTTATGTGGCACAATGCCCTCCAAGTTCATCCATGCTGTTTCAAATGATTTGATTTTCTTCTTTTTTATGGCAGAATAGTATTCCACTGTTTCTATATACAACACACTTTCTTTCTCCATTTGTCTGTTGGCAGGCACTTAGGTTGTTTTTATATCTTGGCTCTTGTCAATAATGCAGTAATGAACATGGGATACAGATAACTCTTTGCAATATCGATTACATTTTCTTTGGATACAAACCAGGGAAGTGGCCTTGCTGGGTCATATGGTAGCTTCATTTTGAATTTCTTGAGGAACCTCCGTACTGTTTTCCATAGTGGTTGCACCAGTTTACAGTCCCACCAACAGTATTCAGCGTTACTTTTTCTTTATATCCACACTAGCATTTGTTATCTGTCTTTTTAAAAATGGATATCTTTACAGGTGTGAGGAGACATCTCGCTGTGGTTTTGATTTGTATTTCCCTGATGATGAGTGAGAAACTTTTCATGTACCTGTTGGCCATTTGTATATCTTCTTTGGGAAAATGTTTATTCAGACCTTTGCCCTTTTTTAATTGGATTATTTGTTTGTTTGTTTGTTTTGCTATTGAGTTGTATGAGTTCCTTGTATATTTATGATTTTAACCCTTTATTACAAATGTGATTTGCAAATATTCTCTCCCATTCCATAGGTTGTCTTTTCATTTTGTTGCTGGACCACTTGTTGCTTTGGGTGTCATGTCATCTCCTTCTACCTATGAAAGGACTTTGCTCTGCCTTTTTCTCATGTTCTCGCATACTTCCATTACTACTAATTTATTTACACAACAGACAAACATGTCCCAAATCTTCTCTCATAAAAAATTAAGACTCCATGGAGGTAAAGTTTAAGTGTATGTGAGCTTTTTCTTCCTTAGTTTGAAACCTCTTTGATCTTGTCAGTATGTGGCTCCTTCTTATTCATCAGGTCTAGCTTAAATGCTATATCTCAAAGAGATCTTTCCTACCCATACTAAGATGATCTTCCTTATTATTCCTTTTTAAACTTTCTTTACTTTTTCTAGAACATATTGTTTTATAATTATTTTATTCATTTCATCAGTTTACCGATCTAATTTATTTCTTCATTAAAATATAAATTTTGCAAACATAGGGAAATTTTATGCCTTGTTCCTATAGTATCCTTAGCACCTAGTATGTGTCTGGCATATAGTAGGTGACTAATAAACATTTTTGATGGAAGTAATGGAGAGAGGGGGAAAAAAGAGAGGAAGAGGAGGGGGAGAGAGCAAGAAGGAAGGTTGATTTTACTAATTCACCATTATTTTCTCAACACATAGCACAGTGACTTTCACATTATGGATATTCAATAAATATTTGTGTAGGAAACTAACTCCTCAGAATTCTGTGTCCAACTCTCTGCTCTCGTTCTACACACTTCATACAGATTCATGAGTAACTTCATCTAGACTATTATTACAACTATCATTGATATGCTAACAACTTCTAAATCTGAATCTGAGTCTATCATTATCTGGTTCAAGAACCACATATATATTAGCCTAGTGGACATTTGTACTTAGTGATATCACAAGACACTTAAATTCAGCATGTTAAACTTTGATCTGATTACCTTTGCACTCAAAATTAATCTTTCTGTTTACTTTACCTTAATAAATGAAATCACCCCATCTGCTCAGATATCATTGAGTCATCTATATTACTCCTTTTCTTTCATTTTCTATATGTAATCAATCACATCTTGTGTGTTCTAATTTCTTAACATCTCTCAACAACTCTTTTCCTCTCTATCCCATTCAAGTAATCTAAAATGTTCACAACAACCTCCTAATTAGCATTGTTGCCATGGATATTCCTCAAATTCAAATCTCGCCATATCACTTTTCTTAAATCCTTCAAGATCTTTATATTTTTCTACCTACTACTCAAGCAGTGGTGATAGAAGAAATTTTTAACTTCTAAATTTAGTAATCATGGCCTTCTCACGGTCTGGCTCCTCCTTACCTGTGTTCTATGTATCCCATACCCCAGTCGTAAGGAACAATTTGCCATTGCTTTCACCCATGCCTCACTTCTACCTAGAGAAGCCTTTCAACGTTCTAAATTCTTGCTCATTCATTAAAACTCAACTTAAATATTACCTCTTCTTGAAAACCTTTTCTTATTATGCCCTACCAATAATATCTGTCCTTTTTCTTCTGTGTATTCTACTGTTACACTTGCCACACTAAACTCTAAGTGTGCATTTACTTCCCTCCTCTTCTACTGCCAGAAGTTAGCCAACTTTGGTTGGATGAATGGTTGGACTAGAAGAGAGTTTATTCTTTAAGAAGTTAGATAACAAGTTGAAACCATGGTTAGAACCTAGAACAAGAGTTGGAGGAAGATAATACCTAGATGATGATGATAATGATGGTAATAATAATAACTAGATTACTAGTATGGACAAAACCAAAAATGGGAATGGAGCCTAAGACACAAGGAATCTTCTGAGCAAGAGTTAGAAACCAAATAATAGGTACTAGTAGAGCTTGCTGCAAGACAGCCCTTATTGGTCTTAAGTTACAGTGAGGCTGGGCTGGGTTGGGTTTTGACATATTTTCTCAGACAGTTTGTCTACAGCACAACAAACAAAATCAAAATTTTTAGCTTGTTATATACTTGTACTAGAATATTCCTTTTGAATAAATGCACTCATAGAACACTATTAACAAGTAGATATTGTGTATTACTTTGTTTTATTTTTTGCTTCATGATATAAACCCCTAGGATTCAGTATAGATTAAGAAACCCCCAAACTTTTTAATGTTTTTAGTGTTTAAGTCTGAATAGAGACTACAGGTAAGATAGCCTCTCTTAGCTTTACAATCATATAAACTGGGGGGAATTTGTTATGTATAATTAAGTCTCTTGAAAAAGTTCGTCTGGGTAAAGAGAGAAGGAGTGAAGGAAGATAATTTGAGTGGTTACTGTGTGTTATGTATTTACATGCATTATCACAATTAATTCTCAGAATAACCGAGTGAAATGGATGTTCTTATCTTTATTTTACTGTTAGAGGAAATATTCTAGGGAAATTAAATAGCTTAACCAAAGAGACAAGGCAAATGAGAGACCCAAGATTCAACTTGAATTTTTCTGGTTTCAAAGTCTGACACTGCAACCAGGTTTTTTGTTGCTATCTATATCTTTGTTAGTCTTGTTTTTTAATCATCATTTATAAGAATAAATTTGTATTATTTGTATTATCTG
>NW_011888987.1:2210864-2244242 GCF_000151845.1 Pteropus vampyrus | reverse complement strand
ACTTGTGAAAAGAAACTGAATTCTAGTTGTACTGTCTTCACTAATCACTAAATAGCTGTCTGTGTAAAACCAAACTAGGGACATATTTACAATTGGTAGTTCCAGTATTATCACTTAGGTTTTATCTATAAAGAGTAATTATTTTTAATACATCTTCTACATAGAATTTGTTTAACTGTGTTTTCATGATACTAATAATAGTTTATATTGAATTTGAAACATGTGATCTGAATCTAAGAACTTAAATCTGCATTAGGTATAATATAAAAGAGAATAAAGAAACTAATTTATAACAAATAAGCTTCACTGGGAATTGGCTATGATGCTATTTCAGGAAATGTTATTAGAGGTTTTTTTATTTATGAACATTTATTAGGCCATTGTGGTTTAAAAATTGCAGTAGTGGAACTTGTATATCTATTTTTCTTTTAAGAAACTATGTCATCCTTTGGGTCAGATTATTTTTTCCAGATATCTATTTGGTTAGCTATAATGTTTGAAAGTGTGACTAAACTAGCTATCAAAGTACTGGCGAAAAGTATCAAATATGAGAATAGTATTTTCTTCTTATTAGTCTTTCCCTGAAGGACCTCTTCTAAATAACTGACCATGGCTAGAAAAATGATATCACCAAATCAGAATGTTTTTTTTTTATTCAGTCATAGTATTATATTCAGTGTAGCAGGAAATAGTTTCATATGACAGTACACATGTAAATGTCATTGCATATGTCATTTATGGTGTATAGGATTGTTATGCAAGATTCTCAGTGATTATACTGGAGAAAACTGTCTCTGATACACCAAATAAAATGTACTTAGTAAAAATTGCTAGCAATTTTTTTCTAGCCATATAATGACATGATAAGAGCACAAAACAAAACTACCAAAACAAACCATTTATCAAGCTGTAATATCTACAGGACAAGTGATCTAAATTATGGAAACAAGAGGACTTCATCATTGCACTGAAAAAGAACTCGAAATATAACCTAAAGGCAAGTGAAATACTGATTCCAAGCTTTGAAATAACAGCAACAAATTTACCTACAGACAGAAGATGCATGGAAGCAATAAACGAATTATACAAGTCTTACACATGCAATCTGATTATTCTGACCAAGGTGTTAATTGGATCCTAACTGCCAGATCTGATATCTGTGGTCTTGTAGTGGGAAACCTTTCAAAGTGGCGAACTATAATTCACTGAGCTGCTTGAAGCACTTGTAATTTACTGCATGTCATGCTATGAAGAGCCTGACCTAATGGACTTTACATTACCTATAATGTTAGAAACCTTTCTACGAGACTAGTTGGTAGAAAGTAATCGTGGAGTCTATTGCAACAGGATGAGCAAAACTATCTTAAATACAGTTTTATAATCTTATGGAAAGTCAGTTATTAAACAAAATAGGTGCAACTATGGAAAAAATAGTACTCTATCCAACATAATTTACAACAGTATGATATCTCATAATGTGAAATTAAATACAGGTATAAGATATAAGTAGGACTCAGGGTAGTTTTATAATCTAATCTAAATGCTATAGAATACATCAGGTTTAAGCTATTCATGGATGAGATTCCTTTGCTTTCATAAAAAATGGTATTTAATAATAATAGGATTTGATATCCACCTTGTACTTTCATATGTCTTAAATAAAAGTTAGAGGGAAATGTTTTAGGTATGAATGAAATGGGGCTATGTTTTATTAACCAAGTAGCTAGATTGTTTTGAGGATGAATTCCAGGCATAACTACCACCTGCTATTTGAAATTATGAGTTTAAAACATGAGATTTTGCTTTAACTTTTTAATCTATTCTTTGGATAGATCTTTTTGGGGTTTTGCTTTGATAATTCTCATTAAATGTTTATTAACTGCATTCTAAACAGTTGTCTCTTTTGTATAATGTGCTGAAAGTTTGGGTGTCAATTTTGTACATAAAGCCCTCAACACTATTTCTTTAGCTAATACGTTACAGCTATTGTAGGAAACACACTGATAAAATAATTTGCTTTGGTTATACATTTTAGAGATGCTAGTATATTTTTAATTAATTTTAAAAATCGATTAGCAATATATTTTGTATACCTAAAAAGAATCTTTATGGGCAGGAAACTTAAGAGTATTTTCTAATTCTGTAGATAGACATATAATTTGTGTGTAATATGAAACAAAAATTGTTGTTTGAGATATTGTGGTTCTTTCACCAAGATACATATGTTCTGTTTATTCTAAAAGTGAATGTTAAGCAACCCATAACCTAGTGACATGAAGTAATCTTTGATCTATACAAAATAAGGTATTTACAAAAAATAATTGTTTAGTCATTGATACAATACTCTCAGTAAACCTACCTCAGTTTTTCCTTTTCTGATGGCCTTCTTCCATTGAAATTGGCCTCTGTCAGTTAGACAGCCTCATCAGCAACTCCAAGTGCAGCGAGAGCATCTTAATGATCTGAAAATTTTCTGTAAAGTTGGTGATGTTTTCTCATTAGGATCCAATTGAGAGGACTTTGTTCCATTCTTGAACTTTGGAGCCAAAGAAAAGCAAGTAAGTTTGTAGCCTTCTCTATGGTCAACTAGAAAGTCAAATCAGTGTACCCAGCTGCAAGAGATTTCTGAAGAGTATGTTTTTGTTAAGAAGCACTTAAAAATAATCAGTAACTACTCTTTATAGAATCATATGTCTTCTTTGTGTGACTCAGAAAGAATGTACATTTTATTAAAAAATATTGAATTATTTAAGTTTTTCAAAATATAATTATTTAATAGGCTAAATATTATATTGCTTTGCAATGTCATAACTGACTGAAAAGAGTAACAACCAATGGATGTGGTAAATGTTGGGGATAGACTGTTTCATACATTTGTGCTTCAATAGAGACGGTGTTGGTAATTTTACTATTTCAATAGTCGAGTTCAGTGTAAAGCACAAAAAGCTGAGAAACTGTAATAACTGAATTCTACTGTTCATTTTATGTGCAGATGTTTATGGTGAGACTATTTCATAAATGCTTATTACCGTTAGCCCTTCTAAGTGTAATTTTCAGAAGAAAAAAATTCTGCAATTCAACCACCATTCCTCTCTATTCACCACACTTGTCAATCAGTCAGTTGCTGTATCTACAGGAATGGAGGTGTTATATTCTGGCAATTATCATGTCATATACTTGAAAATGTAAATGAATGTGTGTGTAAAATTAAATTTATGGGTTGTCAGTGAAGAATAAGAACCAGGAGAGCAATTACTTCTCTGCTTTCATCTTTTGAGCTCTGATACATCAAGCAGAAAACCATGCAGCTAAATGTTGGAATTAGCATTGTGCAGGTCCTGGAATGAATGGGCTAGTGTCTTTTGCTGCCTTTTCTGGCTCTTTGTTTTGGAGAGCAGTGAAATTAAGATGATTATCATCCATCAATCTATGAGAGCGCCTATGAAAGCATGAAAGGATCTTCCTTCTCATATTTATTTTTGCTTTCTTAGAGAGACGTCTTTTATCAGGACAGCTTGCTTTTTGTTGAAATTAATATTATTTGGGCTAATTTTGTGAGCTCCATCAAAATCACAATTGTTTTGTTTTTGTATCTGGTGTGTTAAAATTCATTTTAAAATTTAAAAGGAAATATTTACGGATGTAGACAAATAAACAAGATTGTTAACCCAGTCCCAGGAAACTACTCTCCCAGTAATTTCGAGCAAGATTTTAATTCTAGGGAATAGATTTAGCCCTCTAGTCATATCAACATTTTAAGTTACTGAACATAAATAAATGGCATCATTTTCATGAATAAGTATACCTCTTTTCACAGTACAACTACTTCTTAAATTGGTTAAGCACCCAAGTATTTTAATTCTATGTAATTATTGATTATATTCTAGTTTTTACAACTTAAAATGAAACCAGCCACTCCAATTGCAGTGTTACTGATTCTGTTTGTATTCTGCCCTTATCATCTGTTAAGCATTAATGTTCTGTAGGTTAAGTTTAAAAAGAATAAGGAATAAGTGTAAGATATTCAGTAACTTCTTTCCAATGATTTTAGGAGCCTAATGAACAATGGTGCAGATTTGTTTGAATATGAATGTGCAGTGGAATGGAGTTTGACCTTCAGCTGTGATTTCAGTTCGTCAGGATTAGTCAAGCTAGGCGATCAAGACTGCTAATGCATAATGATTTATAAAATGAAAAATGTGTAGTGACCATGCAAATGTTTCAGCTAATCAAAGAGAGGAACTTTAGCTTTGAGAAGAAAGAAAAACAAGGGCATGTCAAGGCCTAAACCAAAGATGTATGTAAAATAATCTGAGCAGCTTGATTAGCCAGAGTGAGATTAAAAGTTGCATTTTTGGTCTTTAAACATATGGTGTAGCATATTATATATCACCTCTTCATAATCTCTACAATGACATGCTTATACGAGCAGCCTCATTTTCACCCAAAGTACAAAGAAAAGACTATAGTCTCTTCTGAAATATTTGTGTGTAACTAAGAGAAAGATAAAGTTGGACAAACTCCACTTTCCAAAACAGAAAACACTCTGCTTTATCAAAGTAATTAAAATAGTGTCTTAAACTATAGTAGAAACTAACTAGTGATGAATCATAATTAAAAGGAACCTCAGTGTCTTATGACTGCACTGTGATGCTCTTTCTCTTGTCTCTGTCACACAATCTTTTCCCTGTTGCTAAAAAAAAAAAATTATATTAAATAGCAATATGCACTGTCCATCCCAGATCTCTTTAAATACTCCTCAATTCAATTCAGTTCAATTACAAATACCACTCAGTTCATTGTCAGTTCTTTTTAATACCATAAAACCAGGAGCCTTTTGAAGGCTATTATTATGATAGACATTATACGTGTAACCAGGGCTTGCAATTGGACCAAGACTGGCAATGCAGTACAGTAGTTTCTTATGCTAAAATAAATTGTAGATATAGATAGTGTAGAGAGAAAAGAAGTGAACAGAAAAAAATTTATCAAAGAATGTACAATCAAATATTTCCTATCAATAGTCTGTTAAAGTGGGAGCAGATACTATAACACGAAAATAAGCTTTGCATCTATTATAATGTAGTTAATCCTAATAGAGTTACATACTTTTTTTTTTTTCTTTTAAGTACTATGGCTTGCAAGTCTGGACTTTCCTTGTCTTTAAATTTTAAGGAAAGATAAAGGGATCCATAAGCCAGTAGTTGGCAAACCCTGTTAACAAGAATATAATGTTTCTCACTGTAAATTCTATCTACAGGTTGTGACTGTTATTTCCAGTTCACATTTATTGAAGAAAGAACTGGACTGACACTACGCTAAGAATCTTTCCAATCACCCACACATAACTGGGATGTTTAATTAAGTGACATGCTTAATATGCAAACTCAACACATTCAGAAATGCTCCATCTGAATTAGATTATAAAAAGATGGTGTGCTCATTATATCAAATAAAATTTTTGGTCCATTTTCACAACTCTTAAAATAACTCTAGATTCATTTGAGGGGAGGCATGATCTTTGCATTTTCTGAATAACTCGTTGACCCTTACAATGAAGTACACTTAGAAGTTTAATATAAACATATTTATAATTTTGTTCTTAAAATCTAAAGTCATCATCTACCTATTCTAAGATAATGGCTAAATACTCTTTTCGACTTTTACTATTTTGACTCATTTCAAGTTTCAGAATTTTTTCTCTCTCATTTCAGAATATATAACTCTATCTTTAAGTTCAAGTACCCAGTACGTGGTGCACAGAGCAACACACCAGGTTTGTGCTTAATTCATCTAATGAGAAAATAAATAGGTTAATTGAAACCCTTATTTAATGCATCGCGATAGGAAATTTGAGATGTCAGTATAGTAAATACCCAGACAGAAAAAAAGAGAAATCTACTAACCAAAATTAGCTGTGTTTCCTTCTTTCATATTTGAAAATTTTAATTGATAGACTACAGTTTTCATGAGGACACCCATTTAAAGCCAGCTATTTCTTCTGGTTATATTTGATAGCTGCATAACATATCATGTTTTCTTAGACCCTACCAGACTTTTATTTGACTTTTTACTGGAAAATATCTGTAGTAAATTCTCCTTTCCCTCCTCTATCACACATCTAAATTATGGCCGCTCATCAGAACTTTTGCATGAATAAAATTGCGTATCTAGTGGAAAATAAATCCTTAACACTTAACTTGTTAAGGTATATATATTTTAGGTTATCCATAGAACTTTAAGTCTGATGATGGTTTTATATGTTTAAATATTGATAAAATAGCTTAATCTGCAAAAAAATGTTATGTACTTAGTTACTCTCTATTCATCTTTTTCAATGAATTCCTAGAGTAGCTTATAATAGGAAAGAAATGCAGTGACACAGTAATAAAAGAGATAAAGGAGGAATAAAGGAAATTTGTCACAAAATGAATCACTTAAAATGGAGAAGTTCTGCATTTTAGAAATTATTAATTTCTAAACAAGGCAAGCTGAGTAGTCTATATCCATCATATAACTGTCACTATAAGAAAACCTAATTTTCTGTTTATTCAAATAATTTAAATTTTTAGTTGCCTCAAATGTTTCATTTTGGATGAGCTTATGTATGTGGATTTAGGGATGATAGTGTTGGCTTATTTGTAATGTCAGAAATCCCTCAGAAGTGCGCCTGGGCTTTTCTACACAAATAATTAATTTTAATTTGTGTTTTTGTACATATCTTACTGAAGTAGAATGTTCAATTAGTTGTGTGTTAGTTGGCTTATCTTTCTTTATATCTTTATGTCTGTGTCAGCTTTAGATGGCAGTTTCCTAGAGGGTAGGCCAGAATCTGCTTAAAATTTACAGAACATCACATATATGTGATTCGTGTGATTTCAGGATGACAAGTATGCAGTTATTTTTATGTATTAAAGTTTTAACTGTAAGGGAAATACAAACCATTTTAAGATTAAAAAATTATTCATCCAACCATAGTGAAAGGGAAAATGAACTCTATAGAAAACGAAGGTGGAAAACTTGCCTAAATATGCTTATAGACCAAATCAGTTGCAATAGCAACAAGCTATAGTGTAATGTAATTTGTTTAAGCTGAAATCTGACTGTAAACTTGAAGTGTATTATCACATGCCTTCATTCATAAAACTTTTCTTATAAAGTGCATTCGTTATCAGTTACACATAAAGTACTCTCACTTGTAGATATAGAGATAATTAAGTGACAACACTCTATGTGCTAAAAAGTGATAAAGCACTGTTAGGTGAGAGAAGTGTGGCAAGTATCTCATCACATAATAGACTTTATAAAAGGTATACAACTACATGTATATATCTGTATGTATGTACATAGCTATCTACATATATGTAATATCTATCTGTCTACCTACCTATTCATCTAGATTGGCATTTCTTTTAAAATTTAACATGTCTGTCTTCTCTGTTATTTGGAGACAATATGAGGTAAAATGATTATTGGAAGAAAAGACATTTTTGTAGATAGTTAATTTTTTCCAAACTATTTGTTTTAATCATTCTATTTGTTTATCAAAAAATGAATAATTAAGTAAACTGACTATTAAGTGTTTAAACAACTAAAGTAAACAGTTGGGCAACCTGTTGGGTGAATTAATATCACAACAAGTATTTTAGAATGCCTTCCATTATGATAAATTCAAATATAGTAACCTATAGGTATGTCAGTGTGTTCTTTAAAAGGCCAGAAATATTTTTGGAAATCATTTTTGATTTTGTTATAGTGTGACTATTTATCTTCCTTTTACAAAATTAGATCTAATTAATTCATATTTTAGGATATCAACATGGAATAGAAAAGACCTAGCCCTTTCCTAGTATTAACTATGAAGTTTTTTTCTTGAGAGAGGAATTATTCCACTCTGAATACTTTTTTTTCTAACTTCTTTTTTATTATTAATTTCTCTTTTATTACACAAAGTGCCAGACTTGAAACATTTGAATTGTGTTAAAAATGACTATTAAAATAAATTGTGAGCCATGTCTGTTAATCTTTTTCTGTTTTCAAAGACATGTTTTTCCAAGAATTTGTTCTAAAGCAATGTTTATACAAATACTTGTTTTTATTTACAGTAAAAGTGAATTGTTTTTTCTAAGAAAGAAAATGATTGCTTTTTCAAAGGTTGCAAACTTGGCTAGTTGACAAGTTTGATTAATGCTCGTTAGTACTACAAGCCATGCCTTCAAACAGTGAGACTGCCATGGAATTTAGCATATACTTCAGGTTTTTGTGCAAGGTTTTTGTTTACCTCTCTTGCCATCTCTTTCTTATCTCTCCACATCTTTATCGCTTTCTCTAAGGCTTTCTCCCTAGCTTTCCTTTACTCTTTATTTTCCTTGCTTCCCCTTTCTCTTCTATTTCTTTCTCTTACTCCTTATTTCCTTTTCTTTTCTGACTTTAATTCTCAGACCTTGAAGAGGAAGGAAACGGTAGAGAGGAAATTTTAAGCAAAATAATATTTTTTTTAGTTTAATGAATAACTTTTGAGTAATTTTTAGGTTCCTGGACTTCCTGGTGTAAGTTCATGTAGCTTGAAATAAGGAAATGTTTAAAGAAGAAGCTAGAATACTAGACTATGATTACTTCTTTGAGAGGACTTATCTATGTACCTATTTTCTGAATATGTATATATCTCCTATATGAGTTACTGCGTGTAGGAATATATATTATTATATGTATTTTTCTAGTAGTATATTACATATAAAATTTTGAAGATAGTGATTATGTTTTATGATTGAGTACATTCTATGTATATTCTCTTACTAGTTTTGATAACATATTTATAGGCATATTATTTCCAATTGTTTCATCTTTATTATTATTTCAATCATACCTTTAAACCATTTCAAAAGGCTTTTCCTTTATAACACTGTGACACTGATGAAAATATCACTTATAAAGTACTGAGAACACTGATTTGTAATTGTTTATTTTTAACTTTGCTAGTCAAAGCTTAAACATCTTAGCATAATACATTAAAGATGTGGAACATAAAGATAGAATCTGATGAAATCTGATGCATCTGGAAAACTAGTGTCTAAATACTGTGGAACTTTAATATTATTAGTAAATAGTTAAATAACAACAAATATTACATAAAGTTATTGGTCATCATCGCTAAGGAATTTATTAGAGATGGCAAACAGCAGTGAAGTATGTTACCAGACATTGATTATAACCACACTTTCTCTCTCTTTCAAGGTGCCTGTGTCGGTGGCCATGATGACTCCACAGGTGATCACCCCTCAGCAAATGCAGCAGATTCTTCAACAGCAAGTCCTGTCTCCTCAGCAGCTCCAAGCCCTTCTCCAGCAACAGCAGGCAGTCATGCTGCAGCAGGTAATGTGGGTTACCTGCTTTGGTGTTCGAGCATGGCGCAGAAGTTATGCACTTACGTTGACAGCCTCATGGGCATATTTAACAATTTATTTTCCATTTGAAGAGACAACCTAGCAACATGCTAGAATACAAAGGTAGTGCTTTAATTGCAAAGCTGCATAAGAAAATTTAGATGTTTTGGTCTTTTTAAATTCATTAAAGTCTAAAATGAAAGCAGAGAAAGGTGTAATTTCAACATGGAATAAATCAAATTTAAATATCTAAATTCTTTGTACATTTGCTCTGTAGACTTGCCAATAAAAGTGCAAAGAAAGATAAATAATTGTTACTTTTCAAACTTCTAACACTTTAGTACTCTTTTACTGGAGTACTAAAGTACTGGCCATTTTGTCACAATAGGAGAAGTAACATACGAGTTTTTTGGTTTTGGGTTTTTTTTTTTTTTAAATATGTCTGCGTTTCAGAAGAGTAGTACCTACTTTTTAGGAAAAATATTAAACAGCTAGGCCACTGGTTAGTGAAATTTAGTTAGTTGTTTTGTTTTGTTTTTTTTAAATGACAAAAATAATATGTACATCATTTGAGCTTCAAGTATATATAAAGTGAACTTTATGTTATAGCCTTACTTATTATAGTGAAAATATTATGCTTTACCTGAATTCTTATATATTTAATTACTTTGCTGTCCTCTATGATGATGACCATAGGCCAGTTGCTCATATTTCTACCTGACATTATTCTGTATATCTGTTGAATTAAAATTTTTTTCCAGTAAGAACTGAACAACCTGATTCTATGTAGCTATGTATTTGGGTCTTACAAATGGTAGAGTATAATCTATTTTTATGCTATTGGGACTCAGATGTAATAATTTAGGGTATTCATTTGGCTCTGGCCCTTTAGAATACAGATTTTCTATACCTTTTGTTTAGGGATTTTTGGATTCTGGATTGGAAAATTTCAGCTGCCTTGGAAAAAAATGTATGTAGATCTGTCTCCTTGAATCCAATGCATATTTTTGTTGTTCTCATGAGACGAATCTTGATACTCTACCTACCGTATGCCAGTCTAGAAGGGTTTAGGAGATTTGTAATACATGAAACTTTTGCCTTTATTTATTAAAGTCAAAATGGTTTATTCAGCAACAACTACAAGAGTTTTACAAGAAACAGCAAGAGCAGTTACATCTTCAGCTTTTGCAGCAGCAGCAACAGCAGCAGCAGCAGCAACAGCAGCAGCAGCAACAGCAGCAGCAGCAACAGCAGCAGCAGCAGCAACAGCAGCAGCAGCAACAGCAACATCCTGGAAAGCAAGCAAAAGAGGTAGGATTTGGTCAGCTCATCAGTACAGAAAAATGTGAGGTTGAGAAAAGAGTTGAGTTGAGGGTGGTCTCAGATCTTCCTATCACAAGGCTCTTGCTGTCAAAGACGCATTATCGTATATTTTACTGAGCTTAATAACAGTGACAGGAGAACTCTCATGTTCTCCTCTTTTGTAACATGGGACTTGAGAGTTCCAATCTAATGCTGTCTAATGTTCACTAATGAATCGCAGTGTACAAAGAGCAAGCTGTGTGGTGGACAAAGTACTGATTATCTTGTATTCACCGAGACTCTAAGTTGGTGAGGGAACTTTATATTTCTTAGTGCTGCAGCTCAGAGAACATGAATGCAAATTTGGTCTGTTGTTGGGGGTGGGAAGACTAGGAGAGAAACTGGTTGAGCACAGATTTCAAAGTCACAGGCCTCTGATTAATGAACTGCTACTGTAGGTTTGGAGTGGCGAGTAGAAAGTTACAGTTTGATATGCTCATAAATCAAACTGACAAGCTGGCTTCTCAGGCCTAGCTTGCACTTGTCAGCAAACTGCATCAAATATAAACATAATACAAACAAAACATGTTGAAGTAGTTAAATTGATCAGCAGGTATCAGAGCCGTTGTCTTCAAGCTGCCCATTATGCAAACGTCCAGGAAACAGTTTTGACCTCCTGAGGCTTTGATTCTGTTTGGATTTGTGAATAGAATTTCAGACAGCCATCAACTACAGAATAGAAATTGCTCCCTTATTTCTCCGGAGGCTTTGGGCAATCCACATGACTTGCTCCATTATGCAGTCTGTTTTCCAGTGAGCGCATCAGAAGTTTCTTTTCCCAAACTAAAAAGGAAAGGTCTTCCACAGCAGCTTGTCTTTCTCTGAAGTGTGACTGCCTCTCATACCCTCCCGAGTCCAAAGAACTCAGGTTTTTAATATAATGCCTCACAAAATTGGAAGTTATACTTTTTCTTATAATAAGGGCACTTTCTTTTTCTGCCTTGAACCTGATCCTGCCATTAATATATTTCAACAAGAGAGGAGAAGAAGGAAGAGAGAGAGAGATAACAGGCCTCTCCTGTGAGGGCTACATCCCAGTTTCCTAATAGAACACTAGAGACCACATTCGTAGACCTCCGCAGATCAAACTTATTAAGTTGGAAAAAAAGATTGTTGTCAAAGTTGACCATTTCTATAAAATGTTATTTTTTAGTCTAAATAAATTCATTATCCTCTGCAATAAGTCGATTTTTTAGAAATTCTGAACCTTTGTTACAAACTTTCTCTTGACTTTGTACCATACTCTTAATGCAATACTTTCTGGTTCTCTGCTGCTGTATAATATTTAAAAGAAAGGCAGCTGAAAATCTAGAACTTGTTCGCATTCTGCCCTTGACCTTTGACCATGGAACAATCATTCAAAAGCTCACTGGGGCAATGAAAGGAATGTACATTTCTCTGTATGAGAGCTGTTCGTGTAGATCATGTTCTCTGCTGTTGACTGGGCTGGGTTTTCTGACAGCAGCAGCAGCAGCAGCAGCAGCAGCAGCAACAGCAGCAACAGCAGCAACAGCAGCAGCAGCAACAGCAGCAGCAGCAGCAGCAGCAGCAGCAGCAGCAGCAGTTGGCAGCCCAGCAGCTTGTCTTCCAGCAGCAGCTTCTCCAGATGCAACAACTCCAGCAACAGCAACATCTGCTCAGCCTTCAGCGTCAGGGACTCATCTCCATTCCACCTGGCCAGGCGGCACTTCCTGTCCAATCACTGCCTCAAGGTATATACAAAATGTGGTACATACTGCATTTCTAATCTTGCACTTTCTACCATGGCCGGTCCACCGCATACCTTGAGAAATTTTGTTCTTATGACCTTCAAGTTTATTATTAAAACTTTATTAACATAGTTGCATGACACATTATTTTTAAGACTCATAAATTTTACTACACCCTGTTTTCAAATGCTTTGGTAGATATTAAATGTGTATTTATTAGTCATATGGCAGAAAATAATTTATAAGGGCAACACAAGCACTATTGAACATATACTGAAGATCTGCAGAAAATTAGATTAGTGAGAAAACTAACAATACCTCATTTAACATAAATGAACTGACATAAGTTTTGGTTGACAACTGATTAAAAAAAGATAGAAGTTTCTAATCCTTACATTGCAACCCCTGTATATAAAAGAGAGGCTTTATGTATTTCTGCAGTGCATATTCCTAGTTATACTGTATGGCAGAGGTCCCCAACCCCCAGGGCCATGGACCGGTACAGGTCTATGGCCTGTTACTAACGGCCATACAGCAGGAGGTGAGCGGTGGGCAAGCAAGCAAAGTTTCATCAGTATTTGCAGCTGCTCCCTAGCACTGGCATTACCACCTCAGGTCCACCTCTGATCTACAGGCATTAGGTTCTCATAGGAGCACCAGTCCAAAAATATTGGGGACCACTGCTGTAAGGGATCCCAACATACATTATGGGACCAGACTGATCCTATTTTCTCTAAAATAATGTTGCTTATGCATGAATTGTGAATAGCTTTGAAAAACTAAACTGTGCTCTTACTGTTTTTTTTCTGATAAGAAAATTTTGTATGTACTTTGATAGTACAATAATACCATATAGTAATACAATTTATGTATTTATCACTTGACTCTTTTGGGAAATGGAAAGAGTTCGGAGTAGAAAAAAGAAAAATAATTGTAAATAAAATGAATCCTTGTGTGCTAAAATTCTCGACATAGGTAAAAGTCATATTTCATTAAACTTCATAAAAGCATATTCTAATTTGCATTTAGATTTTGTTAGAACAAACTTTAATCCAAATGAATTTTGAGTTAATTATATTTGTTACATAGGGGCTCATATTGTAGGAGTATTTGCTGTGCATTTTTCTGACTATAGGATGCACTGAAGAAAAGAAAAACAAATATACAAAAATTAAATGAACTACAGTCTTTAAAATGCACATAATCATTGTTTCTGCCACATGAAATTAATAACATTATGATCAATCTTTTTCTTTTTATCAAATATTGTCTTCTTGGCTTATTTTTCCCAGAATTCCCTCTTTGACTTGACTTCAGATCCTCTTATTCATCTGATTGAATCATTCTTAGGAAATCAAGAAAGATAAAGTTAAAATAGTGAAAGAAAAACAAAGCAATAGCTACTTTTCTATGTCATTTCAAAAAGAATTAAAATAAACCATGGTGTAACCATAGCAATAAATGTTCTTTTCACATATTATTATTCTTTAGAAAAATAAAAACAATTTGAGGACAAATAAATAAATAAGATTTAAAAAGAAAGGAATTTATAAGTTAATTCAATGTAAACATGGATTTCTTTGGTAGAAACTACACCAAAACAGAAGCAAAAAATTCATCTCACTGATTTTTTTTCAGTAAAATTTAAATGAAATCTGTATTTGAGATCAAATTATGAGAATCTCCTCCATAGAAAAATATGATCCACCATGACTATTTTGAGTAAAACCATTCAAAGAAACATTTTAGGGAAGTTTAAAATAGATGTTCATAGAAATAAAATGTAACTTATTTGAAATATATATGCTAGCCTGCATTCTTTCAAAACAAGCATACACATATATCTGGGGGCTAGGTACAAAAGATGAAGGGATTAAGAAATACATAAATGTCTAATTACCATGCTGTACAACTGAAACTAATATTAAGTAGTTTTGAATATCAACTGTAAATGAAAAAAATAAAAATTAGACTGCAAAATAAATAAGCAAACAAATAAATAAATATCTTGCTGAACTAGGAAATTTATTATGGTTATACTATGATATAACCATTCTAATAGTTTTTAAATGAAAATTTTCTCTTCTTTTCTGAGCTTTCTTTTGATATAATTATCTTTTTCTATTTTATTTGTACTCTCTATAAGGTATATGAGAGAGAAAATGCGCAGGATGGAGAACATTGAGGAAAAGGAAGTAAATCTGAAAACATATCTGAGTTTGAGCAGAAAATTTATATTTTAAACAACAAAGATCAAAGTCATTATCATGTTTTTCCACTGTTTAGATGAGAAGTATAAAAAGTGCCATCATGAAGACCAATCAGCCAAACACAGGCAGAATGTGTCAGCTATAGTAAAGAAACTGATTTTTTTGGTGCTGTGCTGTGAAATTAGAGTGTGAGGATGTAAAGAAGTATGTGTTAGAGTAGAAACAGTTCTGCCTTAGTTAGTGGTTATTTCAGATGAACAATATATATTTTAAATATATTTATTATATAGTTTCCCAGTCCACTTTACACCAGGTTTTGGTTGGTTGGTTAATTAGCCATGAATAAGAGCCATATGACAACTGAGTAGGATTAATATGCAATAATAATGTTCTCATTGAGTTCTTAAAAATATACCGTATTTGCAGTATTTATCCCCATGACTTAACACAGCTTCCTCAGGCTGTTTTCAACGTTATAACTTTTTTCAACTATATAAAAATATGTATATGATAATCAGATAAATTTGATAAGAGTAGGAGTTATACATTTTTCTCTATATTGCAAAATGATGTAATGTATTTTATCATTTTAAAGTATATTATTTTAAATATGAAGTATTTAAAGGCATCATGAATATTACTATAATACTGAATTGTAATGAAAAATAGGCAATTAAATTACCTTAAGTATATGTATAGAGTGAGTATAGGTATATAGAAATTAAATAAAAAAGGATGGATTTGTAAGTCAATCTCAAATAATATACTGAATATAAAGCAATTTGCTACATAGATATTATAGTTCATATATCAACTAGTAATACACAGAGACACATTTTCATGACCAGATATCATTGTCTACAAGTTAGAAAACAGAAAATTATTGTACATATATTTTAAACTTTGATATGTTTTTGACATGATAGAAGTCAGTGTATCCTAATATACCATATATTCACAGGTTTACTGTGATTATAGGGACTAAAATATATGTGGTAAAAATCTACATTTCATTCCAACTTTTTGCATATTTTTGAACTTAGGAAAGTTATTTAAAACATAACATTTTTGTTACCAATCTGAAAGACCAAAGGGAACGCTAGATATCAAGCCAGAACTATTTTTAAGTAACACTTTGTAGAACTAGAAGAGCTTGAAATCAGAGAACTGTTGAATAATAAAGAAAATGAAGTCTTTTGAAATAAAACATAATGATATCCTTTATGCTGTTAGGAATGTTTGTCCTTGGCATCATTATTTAGCCAAATCAGTTATTTGGCTTTGACTTCATTCTCTGCTTCTGGAAATCTAAATAGCTAAGTACCTACATTGATACCATTTCTGGCATACCTGATTTTTTGCTTTATCTGTAATTATGTAAGGTTGCATAGATCACCACTGTATATTCAGGGTAACAGCAGGAGCAATATAAACAATGCATTTTATGCAGAATTATTGTTACCATCTTAGCATTCCCTTTCAAATATCATAAGTCTTCAATTTGTAACTTGGAGAGAAAATTTTCTTTGGGGTTCTATATAATGAATCTCCCATCAGCAAGCAGAAATATAAATATACACTTATTACTGAAGTAATAAAACTTTGCAAAGTTATCTGTGAATGTTGTTAATTTTATGTATAAAAACTAACATAAAAAATAAATACATAGGGAAATATTCAAAGTGTGATCTTTTGAGAAAATGTAAAAAATATAGAAAGATGGAGAATATTATATCATAATTCCAATTCTTGAAGAATTGTTTAGTGTGCTAGCATGCATATATTAAAATGGATTTAATTCCATTTATGCCATAAGACTTGAAAAAGTTTTATTTATCAATTCTTTGAGGGGTGACTAAGAAGCAGAATGTCAATTTTGCCACATTAAAATTTCACGATGAGGAAAACTGAGAAATTATTGTTTTATAGTAGAATATCAATCTTAAAAAATACTGCCTGTAAAAATGTTAGCATTAAAATCATAGTAAGAATTTTTTTATATCAAATGTATTCTCATATCTCAGAAGTTTCTTCTTTGGTTACAACGTTTGCCTTTGGTCTCAGTTTCAGCCAAATAGGGATTTCTTTACCCTCTGTAATTCAGCATTTGGACAAAATGTGTATTCCGTACACCTCTCATTAAACATACATTTTAAAGATGAGTATCATACCTACAGGTTATAGTAAGCCCCTAGTCAAATATAAATCAATAATATGTTAGGTTTGGCACATTATATATGAACACATAGATCTCTGAAGGATAGCCTAGAAACTTGAATAATGGTTGCCTTTGGAGAGGAGAACTAGGGACCAAGAGGTCAGAGCTGTTAGGGAAATTTAATTTTGCAATATATACACTTCTCTGTTATTTAATTATTTTGGCCAAGTGTGTATACTACTTTTTCAAAATGTAAAATTTAATATGAAAAGTAAAAATTACATGATAATATTTTAATAATTCAAATTGCTTAATATCAAATTTGTTCAATAAAATATATGAATGATATAAATACTCCTACCAAAATTTGCTTTTCTTACTTTTAGTCAGAAGAAACCCTAGAAAAGAAGCAGAGTATAAGTAAATAAGTTAATTAAAAATTCACAGTAGATTTATCTTATATCATAATGCATAAAATGCTTTTACTTAACTTCAAAACTAATTACTGGACATAGAAAATGAAAGGACATTGAAAGAAACTTTTATTTTTGAGCACAAAAGAGTCCTAATGTAATTTTTACCAATAAGTAAAACCACTGAAATTTTTAAACCTGTGTGTCCAAAGGATATATAATCTAGATATGAATAATCAAATTTTAATTAATTCTTAGCAGAGTGTTTGGTACCCAGTTGTTACTCCACAAACTCTGATTCCAAGATTAAAAAATTATTAATTAACTGCTTTATCTATGAGGTTACATGCAATTTGGTTAGGAATTCATCCTTTTATTTATTCAATTTCTGAAAAAACAAATCTTTTAATGCTTATTTTCAGTACTGGCAGTGTAGAAGAACAAGCTCAAGTCATCATTAAAAGTAGAATAGAGTTCATTTTTATATGGTTATGGAATTTTAAAATTACATAATTATGAAACTTTTTAGCATTAGGATGTGTTTGTGTGTGTATCCTTGACATGTTATTAAAGAAAATCTAATAATCTTCACTTAAGATTTCAAGTTGACTATTATTCTACGATGGCTTAGTCCACTGATTCCAAGATTATGCTTGCCAGTATATTAGTGTTCTGGTCAGCTGAACAAAAATCTTTTAAGTTTTATTCATTGAGCTTTCACTCACCTCAGGCACTCTTATAGGTAATCGGGATAAAGCAGTGAAGAAAACATAAAAATCTCTGCCAACATAAAACGTACACTTTAGTGTAGAATAGACATTAAATTAAGTAAATATATAGTGGTAAGTACTAAGGACAAAAATTTTAATGTAAGGATAGGAGGAAATAAAGTAACAGTAGGAAATGGGAAGAGTTGAACTTATAAACATGGTGGCCAGGGAAGAAGTCCTGGGAAGGGAATATGTAAGTAATGACCTAAAAATGTGAGGGAGTTTTGCCATGCATTAGCTGTAGAGCAAGTCTCTTAACTTTTCTGTGCCTCAGTGTCTTCATCTCTAAACAGCAACAGCAGCAATAGTGGTTTGGGGTATTAGATTAGTTGTCATGTGTGAAGCACTTAGAAAAGTGACTGGCATATCAGAAGCACCATATAAGTATCTGTTAAATAAAAAAGGAACAAAGAAAGCTAGTAGAGAAGTGAGTTGGAGTCAGAGAAGCTATACAAACAGGAGCTTAGTTTTGAATTTGTAAGCTTTGAAAAATCTGTTAAGATTATGAATAGGCAGCCTGCAATCGAAGGGAGGGGACTAGACTGGAGATCACTTGATGAATCCTAAGTTTATGCCTGCTGTTTTAAGACTAAAATAAATTAGTGTAATTGTTGAAGGGGTTCATTGGAGGGGTTTTTCCCTTCTAATATTATTGTAAAACACTGAATTAAAAAAAGATTCAAGTTTTCTTAATTCCTAGACACTCAGAACAGTTTTACATGCTAACATGAATCATAAGTGTCCCAGACAGAGACCACAGACCTCCTAGAACTCTTAGATTAAAGTGTTTAGAAGAGTGTTGTTCTATAGAACAGTGTAGGAAATACTGAACTTGTTATATTACTGAGGGAAAAATAAATTAATTCTTGAAATCATCAAAACTTCTAAACTTACAAAACTTTCAAAATTGTACAAAATTGATTGATGACTTGTTTCATATTCATAGTTTTGTATCCATAGAAAAAAGTTAAGGAAATTGTAGATGTAAAAACTTTGCCTTACTTTTAAATTTTTTTCCCCAAGTTATCTTCACATTAGAATCATCATGGAGTTTCCAAAACTACTGATGCCTGGGTCCTGCCACCAGACATTGTGATTTAGTTGATTTGGGCTGTGGTCAGGGCACTGGAAGTTTTGAAATATCCCCAAGTTATAATATACAGACACTTTTGAGAACCCCAGCTAACAGGAATATCTTTTTGATGTAATGTATTCTCTTCCCCTTACCTATAATATTTAAAAACCATTTCCTCTTCCTTTTAATTAAGAATCATTATCTGGATAGTGAACAGGTTATTTATTCGTCAAATGTTTATGTGCTTGTATCTATTACCATTTCATTGTGATACTATGCTAATACCACTAATTTTCAATGTAAAAAGAATAATATAATAGAAATCTACTTTTGAAAGGTAAGCAGAGACTTAGGTAAAATAAATTATTAATGAAATACAAAAACTAAATTATTGAAAACATCTTTAACTGAAACAACCTCTAAAAACAACTGAGTCTTTAGCCGAGACACAAAATTTTATTAGCTGCTTATTCTGTTAGAATCAAGTACCACTTATAATTCTTTAGACATTGGCCTTACAGAGTAGCAATATTCATAAAGAATATGTTGTTTAAGAACCACAGAACTTCATGTGGAAACCAAGATGTCTTCGAGAACTGTATGAATCTGTTAAAATCAATGAAATCAACAAATATTCATTGAGCACATACCAAGCACTATTCTAGGCACCGGGAATATACCTATAAAATAAGAAATTTCTGTTCTTGTTAAGCTTAAATTATACTAGAGGGAGACTGATGATAAGTAAAACAAACAAATAAATAATATAATTTCAGAGACTGCTAAATGCTCTAAAGAAACAAAGTAGACTGAGATCATAGAGAATGATAGAAGGCAGGGTAGGAAGGGCCAATGGTTGACAGTGTAGTCCAAGACCTCTCAGAGGAAGTGAGGGAGGGAACCATGGGAACATCTGCAACCAGGGTACCCAGGCTGTGGGAACAACTAGAACAATAGCTGGAAAGAGAGCAAACGTTTGATGCATTCGAGAATAAGCAGAAGGCAATTATAACAGAATGAAATGTAGAGAGAGTGAAGTCAGAGAGGCAGCAAAAGACAGGTGGTAAATGCCAGTACTTCATAGGCCATAGTAAGGTGTTTTCTTTTTCTTTTCTTGTTTTGTTTTGTTTTTTCTAAATGTTCCGGAAAGACATTGGAAAGACATTGCCTGGGAAGTGCCATGGCCTAATTTACATTTAAAAAGAAATTCTGGCTGATAAATGAAGAGTAAAATATACAAAGGCAAGGTGAAAGCTGAAAGACAGGCAGGAAGCTATAGTAGTGGTCCACGCAAGAGCTAATGGTGCAGCAGAAAGGTAGCAAGTGAGATGCTGAGAGTTTTGATACAAAAGACATGTTGATACTATCACAAAAAAGAATTTGCTAATGGAGTTTGGCTGTTAGGACACCTACCACACACAGACCTGTAATCAAAAAGTTAAAAGCAGAAAAGTTTCAGAATCCTAGATTAAAACTAGAATTAAAGCAGTAATTATTGATCTTTATATAGAAATTGTTTCCTATGTAATAGAAATACCTTACTTTATTAAGCTATTCTCTTTTTCATCAAAAAAATATTTTTAATAACTTTGGAAACCTGAGTTATCCTATCTTTTCTTTAGTCTCAGGCTGTGTCTTAAAATCATGAGGAGCCAGAATCACCAAAATGATAGTTTTCAGTAAAACTATCTATGTGAAATGGTGATAGGCATAGCAATTTAAACTTACCATTGTCATGAATAATTTGACCCAGAAGTTATGTGTGGAGCAGTGAGACTTCTTCTGTCACTTTGGGCTACTTACCGCTATCATCAGTGATTCTTTCACTTGCAGGGGTAGAGGTGAAAAGGCTCACTCTCCTCACCGTCATATTCTGTTATCTTTCTCCACTCTCCCCTGCCTGTTCCATCCCGCTCCACTCCCACACACCTAATCAATCAGTATCACTGTACCATCTAATATAGATATATGTTGAGTTGTGGGGGTGGGAACATAGTTTGATTAGTGCTTTCATTCAATGTTGTAGATAAACATAATAATGAAGAGCATTGATTTTGGAGCCACAGGACATTAGGTTTGAATTGTCTCTACTAGTTATGAGCTTAGTGATTTGGGGCAACATAGTTCATCTTTCTGAGCCTCCACATCCTCATCTGTAAAATGTAATGATTTCTAACTTCAGTTACAGTTAATTGAGATTATGACTATAAAGTATCAGACATAGTAGATGTTCAATAAATGACAGCAATTGTAATTACAACTACATTTTCTTTGTATATCTTTATTCAATAATTTTCACATTTTTAATATAATAGTTTAAGAGCAAAGGCATTTAAGTCAGACTGCCTGGATTTAAATCATAGCTTTATTGCATATAAGATTTATGACCTGGAGATAGTTTTGAACCTCATTCCCACTTTGTTTCCTTATCCATAATTTGTTGAAATAAAAATATCAACTCCATTGGACTGTAGTGAGGATTAAATTTAGAGCATAAGATATATAAAGAGTGTATGAAGGCACAGTACTTCACACATAAAAGTACTATTGTATAAGTCAAATACTACAAATAGTCTCTCAATTCCTTGTTTGAAAATTATAATTAAAAGCTAAAAGAGTGTGCTTAGCTTTTTTATTTTCATTCTTTATAAATCAGGTAAATTTGCATAATCTGAGCCAAGGAGTTGTTTAAAATGAGTAGTAGTTTTATTCTGTTAGTCATAAAAACAAGGAGAAGTTTAGATATTGTCTGTTTAATTGATCCATTGTTATTAAGCACATTGGCTTATTCAGGACCTCAAAATGAAATCCAATTATTTCAGTCGCTTGTCTGAGAAATATCAAAATAACCAAATTGTCAAATCCAGTTTTATTTTGAGTTGTGTTTACTATATTTCTCTGACATTTTTGTTTACCCTCCTTACTTCTTTTTTTTCTTTTCATTTCTCTTGATGTCTTATTTCTAAATTTGTTTCTCTTTCACTTCCTTACTGATAAAAACAATACTAGCAATAAGTAAAACCTATGTTAAAAGTTGAGTAGCTTAATCTTCAGATAGAACTTGCTGGATTTATTTTTCTGTTAATCTTTGTTGTTATTCCAACCACTGTTATTCCCAATATTATTCCCAAATTGGCAGTCTTTAGCAAATAACTGAATAGTCAAGAGAAAAGCTATGGTACTGATGGTATAAAGTACTTAATATTGTATATTAATTATGCCAGTAACATCACTTTTATTATTGGCATCAACCCTAATAACACTAATCTCATTATATGAACTTTGCTTTGTTATATTAGTAGAGCTTTCTTTCATTTTATAGCTGGCTTAAGTCCTGCTGAGATTCAGCAGTTATGGAAAGAAGTGGCTGGAGTTCACAGTATGGAAGACAATGGCATTAAACATGGAGGGCTAGACCTCACTACTAACAATTCCTCCTCGACTACCTCCTCCACCACTTCCAAAGTGTCACCACCAATAACCCATCATTCCATAGTGAATGGACAGTCTTCACTTCTAAATGCAAGGCGAGACAGGTAAACCTCATGAGATTTATTCTATGTTTATCTATCACCAAATTTTACTTTAACCATTGATAAAACTAATAATTATTATTTGTACAGGGGCAAAATGTGTAAAACAACAAATTAATCGGATACCTTTATTTAATATATTATTTTATGTTACAAAATTAGTTCACATACCGGCAGTTTGATGGATACAGTGGGAATTTGCCTGAAGAAAGTTATTTTTTAATAAGTGAATGTGGAATTATTGTGTCAATATATTTTTGTGGCTAAGATGTTGTGATTAACCCAAATGCTATGAGAACATTTTACCATTTTTTTAGCTTAATCAGTTTCAAATAATTAAAGATTATTTATTAATTTGAATTATTAATTCAAATAATTATAGATATATATAAACATAAATATGCTGAAATTTATAAATATATTAAAACAAACTTATGGTTGCAACTTTCTGAACACATTTGACTCAAAATCCATAAATAAAAAAAAATATTTGATTTCAGTTACCAACACTGAGTACATTATGTAAATTTTTAAACTTACTGTTTTATTTTAAGTGTATAGAGACTGGTTTTGTTAAGAAGAGAACTCATGCACTTTTGTTCATTTAGTTCCATTTATTCAGGCATATGGCTATCTAATCATGTTTTTTAAAGTAATTTACATAAAATATATAAGCTAAAATATTGTTCAACTTGAAAAATATATTTTTTAAAGATGAAACATAAGTGTAGGATTTTTTTTAACGAAGTGGCTGAGACTCATATGATATATATCTCTAAATTCAAATTTAAGTGTAGTGTAATGACAGTGTTCTGTTATAGAATATGAATATCTGCCTAGTTGCAACAAATTCTTTCTCATAAACAAATATTTTTTTTCAAAGACATTTAATTACAGTATAGTTTAAAATAGAATGTTATAATTTGGTGATGTTTCTGGTCTTCACTTGAGTATCATGAAAAAATTTTGTTGTTCACTTACATTATTATAAAATGTTACACCTCTGAATGCTTTCATACTGTTGTTTTATTTGGGATTAATTTTATGTTTATATATTTTAGAAGTTGGTTGATTTCTCTAGGATTCCCGTATGTGATACAGTACTTATCAAAAGTCTTCAATCACTGTAGATGGATATAGCTAATGAACACTGTTCCAAAGTTGAATTTTTTAAATCAGCTGTTACAGTATAAATATATATGTATCACACATAAATATTCAATAATTTAAATGATTCGAAATGTCTATATCTTTTTTAAAAAGAGCATTTCAAAAATCTTATTACTCTCTTAATAATATAGGTTTGCTTTTTCACTTGACTACATATGAATATATATTTTTTATTTAGAGGTAAATGTAACATTAAGGTCATATGGCAGGATTAGCATATGATATTATACAGTCCTCTTAGTTTTTCATCCTTTATTAACAGTCATCTTTGGCTCTATTTCTCCTCTAATTGGAACATCATCTAGCCTTGGCAGTTGAACTATTCAATAGAACGATTAAATTTTTCTGACTGCTCTGAGCTGAATTGACCTGTTTTGACCTGTTTGTCACTGATCGTAACCTGACAGGAGCTAGCAGCCTGCAACGATTATGGCTTCTTGAGATGAATCTGATGCCGTGTTCTTTTGCTACAGCTCATCACATGAGGAGACTGGGGCCTCTCACACTCTCTATGGTCATGGAGTTTGCAAATGGCCAGGCTGTGAAAGCATTTGTGAAGATTTTGGACAGTTTTTAAAGTAGGTTTTTTGTATTTTTTTAAGGGATGGAGTGGAATATGTGGGAGTTTTAGGCACGTTGTTGTAAGTAAACCAAAGAAAGCTGAAGGAGGAAAGTAAGGGTCCACAATGAAGCACACTCTGAGTTTTCTGTCTGTTCCAAGAAGTGGGTTAGCAAAGTCAGGCTGAGAAGGTTAACTCTTTATCCTTATCTTTTCATGTGAATATTTACAAACTATTCAATATGGATTTTTAAATGAATGAAAAATATTAGCCCACTATAATAGCGTCAATAGTTGAAAGATATGTTTTCCAGGTTCGCTTAAATTTTAAATTTTCAATAAAAATTTCAAGTAAAATTATGCGGAGTCATATAATATATGTATTTTTAAACAAACAGACATTTTATAGGTTTACTGTTTAATTGCAGACTTTATGTCCCTTACTTTAAATAGTGGTATTTCAAATACATATTCAAGAAGCATAAAGAAATGAAAGTTAATAGGAGATAAAGCTTTAAAATAACTATATTTCATCCACATTGATACTTGTTGCCCTCATAATCGTAAAGAAACATACATGGTTGTATGTTTGTGTGTTAGGTTATATGGCTTCTCAAGCTTAAAATCAAAACTTGGTGTATCCTTAATTTCTTCATACAGTGACTTTTTTTTTTAATTCTTAAAAGGTTCTTTTTTAAGTGAGGATATGCATCTTGCATGAAACATTTTCCATGCACAATTCCGGTATACAAGAGATTTAAACAGAGAGCTATAGATAGGTTTATGGAGATAAGTGACTTCACAGGCTGAGACTCTTATGTTGTCATGGAGCAGCTAACAGGGTGAATGAACTGTTTCATGCTTCATCAACAATTAAGTTAATTAGCTCATTTGAAATTGCACTGCTTTGTTGCCAGGATGTTGGCAGAAACATCAAAAAGATGTGTTTACAAATGGTAGACTACGGGGTATAGAGCAAAAGTACCTTAACAACAAGGTACAAGTACTTGGCATCATAATAATTTTATAACTGAATTACAGTAAGACTTCCACAAGGATTTTTTGAAAACCTTTTCTTGTTCCTGACCAATTAAAAGAAAATTTGCTTTCTATACTACTATGGCTTTTTTAAACGTTCTGAAATGAAAATGTGTACTCCTCTTATACGAAAACAGTTCTGAGCTACCGTTTTGTTGGGTATGAAACTTATTTGACCGTTCTTGGCAAAGAGAGCATCGAAAATGTTAGGTAACTTTGTTAAAGTTTTCCTCTAAGAAAAATAACATTTGTTAAAATAAAGACAGAATATAGCCATATTAATTCTTTCAACAACTAATTTCATATTTCTTCATTTGGATATGTTAGTAATTTTTAATCTGTTATATTATGCCTTATACTTAAGATTATTTACAGGACTATTGTTTCTGTCTCCTCAGTATGGTAATTTAAGCTGTAGAATTAGCCCAATCACCACACATTTTATTGCTCCAAGTAGTTCTTTCTGACAAAATTCAAGATAAATCTTTAAGAAAAATATGCATACTCTTTCTTCAGTATGATTTCCTTTATAGCACATGGAAAGAAGCATTTTTATTCATCTCAAATACTTATATATATTTTTATTACTAACAAGCAGATGAATAGGAACCCTCATTTTACTTTCTATGCTTCTTTTTTCATAATCATGCTAATACTTTTTAAAATGAAAAATTACAATTAAAAAATAATTTCCTTTCAATTAAATATCAACTTTGGTTCCAAAGAGTGACCATTTTTCCAAACCATTAACTTTATAGGGATGACAGAACAAATGACAGTAGATTTTAAAGCCTTTCTTTTAGTTCATTTTTGTTATGATATGCTTTAGATTCCCTAACTCAAAGATCTGTGGTAATTTCTGTTAATAAAGTTAATGTCAGTGCACAGTACTGAAATGAAATATTAATTAGACATATTTCCATACTGGTATTGTGTTTTACTTAAAATGTATGTGAACTTTGAAGAGAAATAAAATAATAATTTTATTAAATTAATTTCAGTTATTCAGAAAAAAATGTACTTACTGTCTGTATGGAAAGTGAAATGAAGAAGGTACACCACTAATACAGATTTTTTTGGAAAGAAGATTTAGCTTTTCTTTTGTAATAGTGCAGATAATTGAGAGTCTTGGAACAAAAGTGTCGGACAAGTCAAAGCTGTGAAAGATTTTAGCTCTGAGTTTTCTTGTTTATCCATTTTCTGGACATTTTATAGCCAGTGTTTATTGTGAAAGTTTTGTTTTTGAGAAAATATTTTTGTGGCATTTTTATTCCTAAAATGCATTAGAAATAAATTGTATAGCTTGAGCTTTACTTGGGTATCAGACAACTTATCTATTGGTTTGAAATAAAAGTAAACTATCTATTATCACTTAATTTGTTAAATAACAAAGGGTAATAGAAAATGTATTGATTCTCTTTTTCACATTACATTTCCAAATTTGTAGAATCTCTAATTTTGCCCAGCACCGCATGAAAAGCCATCAGAGGAGAGTTGCTTATGTGTAACATGCCTTCATAGTCATATTCGTACATACGTACATATATACTTTAATATTCAATTGAAGTATTATTTCCTATTGAATAAAAATACTTAGGACAAAGTTAGAAACTCTTATCTGTAACAGCCAAGATAAAAGCAGAAAAATAAAAGATGAAGAAAGGCTAGGCTAAAAACAGGTGTTTAGGAAAATTTTTGAATGTTATTATAATGTAGGTGTTGACAGACGCTAAGTATTTGTCTAAGCACTAATCGAAGATCTCATTAGATCACTAAAACCTAAATACTAGTTCTTCATTAATGTCTTGAAAATGTCAAAGTGTAATAACATCTGACAAAACTTTAATACAATTTGGCTACAAAATAAATGATCATTCCCTGGACCTAAATCAGCTTAAATATAGATGGATTGACTTTTAGAGCTAAAACCAAAAGTTTTACAATATAACATTCCTTTTAGCAGACAAGTGTTCTTGAATCTGCATGTGCAGATGCCAGCAGATAAAACATGGTCTGAGATACAAAGATGGATCCGATGTACTATCTTTGAAGAAAGGCAGAATGGTCAGTGTATGTAAAAACTATTAGTATATTAAAGAGTAATAAGTTGATGATAAGTGAATTAAGTTTATTTACAAAGAATAAATTTTTAAGGCTCGACATTGTATAAAGAGCAACAAAAAAGGTAGTGGAAGTAGTTTATTTAATGGAAATTTGTTGTATTTTTTTTCTTACAGCTGACTACTCTAAAATTATGCTTTTACTTACAATGTATTGTCTATTTCTTTGTCTTTGACTAGGCAGCATGGCTACAAAATTATGACCTCAAGAAAGCATTCTTTGAACTTGTCAGAATGTTGTTTCTTTTGGTGACAGTGCCCCCATCTCTCAAAACTAAGGCATCTCACATAATCAGCTAAATGAATAGTGACAGCTAACATTTTGTATTTAAACTCCTGTCAGTGTTTAAACATAAAAAGCTTGATGCAAAATAAATCAAACACCAGTGATATGCAAGTGAAACATTTTGTTAAAATGGTCTCCGACGTAGTTGGATTTAAGTCTGATCTCTTTTTAGCTTATAAAATGCTATAACTTTAAATGAATTTGAAAAATCCAGAGGTTAAAATTGAATTACTAATCTAGGGTGTATATAATTTAAGTACCACACACATTCATAATTTAAAAGCTTCGTTAAAGAGAATTATGTATTAAATAAACTGGAAGGATCTTTTCCAACTTTTCATCTTTCTGAAATGCTTGCTTAATTGTTTTTAGAAAGAATTTGACTGCCTATTTATGTTTTTTTCCAGTCCAGACTACCTACCTAGCACACAGATTCAATGCAGTTTTGAAAGAACATCAGTCGACCACATCATTTATTCCATTTTGAAAACAAAAATCAATATACCTATAAAGTGACCCATAAATTAGAACTGGCTCACACAATGTTTGTTCAGTGCCGCCTTTCTGAAGGCACCCTTTGCATTTTTTCTTCACCTCTCTGTTTGAACTGCAGTCTCGGTAAGAGGCTCATTAGGGGACATTAGGGACTGGAGCTAACCAGAATTCCAGAGCTTGCTTTGCTCTTATTAATGCATAGTAGAGTAGAATGCATTTAAATATTTCATAGACATTCAGTAATTTGTGTGTAATCGCCTTGTTAGCAGAACAGTAGAAGTAGAACAGGCCTGTGAAATGGTGTTAGTGATTGCATGGGTAATTTACAGACCTTTGCCATCAGGAAGAGTATTATTGTTGGCCAGTATGAAGCTGTGAAATAGAACTACCAATAAGTAAAAAAAAGGAAATTAATAAAGATTTTGTAACAAGCATCTTCAGAGATAACAATCATACTTGGTCCTTTATAAGCAGCTATAATTTATGACATAGGCAATATATCAAATGCATAAGATAGTATTATGGAGCAGTCATATGAAAAGGGTATTTGCAACATTAGTTCCAACTTCCTGCAAGGGACATGATTAAATGATTAATGAAATGTCCCTTTGCATATGCATTTTGAAACAGCAATTAGGCACTGACTGAGAAAATCCACCAATCCTCTCATTTTTCAGTATTATCTCATTCTTGATTTATAAATCATAGAGAATTTGAACAGCAATATGTGTAGTACCTGAGATAGTTATAAAAACATAAAAGAGAATAATTTGGGCATAAAATAGTCATAAATACATAAATTCATAATTTAATATTAATATTCAGCCTATTTATTTAGTCTTATTGCATTGTATTTATATCCGACACTATTTCTGTACTTTGATTGGCATAATTAAGTAGGGAGAATGAATAGGAACTATTATTTTACATATCACTGGTAAACAATAGCGAGGAAAGGAGAAGGGAGATGTGGCAGAGGTATGTATGTGTTTTTCAAGTTCTCAGTAATCCACTGGAGGCTGTTCTATAAATGATCATTGAAGGGCTGCAAGCTAGCCTATAATTACAGGAAAGAAAGTGGCAGCTCTGGCATTTCATAACTATGTGTCCTCGAAAAGTGCTTTGTGAGTTTGTCACCAATGATAATTTAGATAGAGGCTCATTACTGAACATCACAACACTTTAAAAACCTTTCGCCTTCATACAGGAGAATAAAGGACTATTTTAATGGCAAGGTTCTTTTGTGTTTCACTGAAAAATTCAATCAAGACAAAACCTCATTGACTATTATTGTAGTCTACAGTCTCTATTCTAATAAAAGCTGCATAGATAAATTGAATAGGTCTCTAAGACCCAAGAATATAATGCAAACATTTTGTACTTTTTTTAGTTCTTTAAATATAGGACAATAATTATCACTAAGAAGTAAACAAAAGTGAAAAACCTTTTTAAAAAGTGATTTCATGCAAAAATAAACATGTTATACTGAATATATCTTTTCTTGTGAAGCTGTATATTCTAGTTATCTTTCTCCATTTATATACTAATCTTTGTGTATAGCCGAAGCATTTGTAAAATATTCATCATTTAGACTGACTGTGGAATAAATATATGTGTGTTCCCCAAGAGTTCATGGTGGAAAATACCTTAAGAAAACACAGCAATATTAAGCTTTAAGAACACAACTACCATTGTAGTACGCTGATAGAAAATTACTTTATTTTCATTAAAGTTTTTGGGAAAAACACCTGAAAAACAATTTTTAAAGACCCTATTTATTAGGAATTAGTGACACTTTACATTATATGCTAGCCTCTGGTTTACTGTAGCATTTCATGCCTCTTTTCCAGAAAATGTGAGTGAATTTTAGTTCTCATTCCAGGTAGATTCATAACAGAACTGAACAGAGCTGAGTTAGGGGCAGATGAGTATAGTGGAAGTGCCTCTCCTGCACTCTAAGCACACATCTCAAACATGACCTGATACACCTCACTATTTTAGTCTGCAGTTTCCCTTCAACCAAGAATGACAATTGTGTCAAGATGCATGGAGATTTTGATGTTATGATCAATGAGAAGGTATTAAAACTGATTTAATTTTTCAAGGGAAAGGGTAGACCGGAACAAAGGTTTCTAATTGCTGAATCTAGATCAATTAATAAATAAACGTACTAATTTATATATTAGTTCCGTCTCAGAAACACCATTTTGATTCTTCTTCAACATATGTGTCTATATAGTATTTTCTGCTTCATTATTAATTTTAAGAAGTATAGGTAAATAATTTGGGCACAAAAACTTATTTGTTGAATTCAGTATACTGATTTTAAGGTTATACTAAGCTTTTTTAGGCTATTATACCATCTAAATGATACTTGAGCCCAGATGGATAAATATATAAAATTTTACTTAATTTTGTGAATATTCTGTTAAATGTTTCACTTACATGCATTGATATGAATATCTCTTAAATTGCTGCCTTAGTTTGCCCACTGGTGAAATAGACACACCAAAGGATATTAAATTACTTGAAGATTATTATTTTTTTATTTTAGGAGGCAGCAAATATATATTATAAATTACAAAGTGTATATTATTGAATATTTTCATGTTCATTGGAGATGCTCTACTAAACTATTTTTGATGTATTAACATACCACTCATTAAGGAGATCTTTTTAAACATGATGTAATAATAACAAATAATGATAATCGACTAATACATATTTAAGAGGAGAGTATGATCATGAGAATGCCTTATCTTTCACCACTTTTGTAAAGATTAGGTTAGGTGTCTCCCAAATAGGACACTATATACGAAATGTCAATCTTTTGCTTCTGATTATCAGAATCTTCAATGTACTTTATTTATCAAAAACAGCAAGTGATCATTCTTCATAAGTATTTTGGGTTCCATGGAATGATGATTTGCCGTATTTACATAATTCACACCACATCCTGGTGATATAAGACATTGCTCACTAAATAACATCATAGGAACCACAAACTGTTTTAACAGAAATGAAATAGAGAATTGCCTTTGTTCTCTTTAGAATTACTTTTGGTTTATATATTTATAAGTTGCCCTTTTAAAAAATGACATGAGTGTATGAAGTACATCTAGTAATTTACTATTATTCTATAAATGGTTTGGAAAGAAAATTTTTTTTTGTAATAACTGATAAGCTTAGAGACAATGACATTTTCTGCTATCTGAAAGGTCTCTTTATATTACATAAATAATTTTCACTAAACACATAAGCATACTTAACTTTTTGCTGTATAGTTTCAAGGTGTTCCATTTGCCACTGTAGAGGAACATAAGACTTTAATGTAAGTGCTTTTTAAGTGGAGCATATGCCACTGAGATAGACATTGCTCAACATTCTATTTTATGTTTATGTTTATGTTTATTTAGGCACCTTAACAATGAACATGCATTGGATGACCGAAGCACTGCCCAGTGTCGAGTGCAAATGCAGGTGGTGCAACAGTTAGAAATACAGGTTTGTCAAATGCTCCGCCCTAAATGGACACCTTTCTCAGATTTCTAGAGGCTAAAATTTAGTAATGGGCAGATTCTGACTTTGGGTTTTTTTTTTTTTTTTTATCACAATGCCTAATAGAAATAAATGAAATTTTAGATTGTTTATAATGATGGCAATGATTGATAACTCAGGGTAGATTAATATAGTATCATGTAGAATTATGTAATCTTTAGACTACATCATATACATTTGGATATCCCAGAAGAGTTAAATCTAAGTTTTCTCTAATAGAGGTTAGACCAAAACCCCCAATTGAATATGACTTTTATTGTGGAAACAGTTTTTACATGAGCTAATTTTGATTTTTTCATTAGATTGTATATTATAGCAAAAAGTCTATACAGCATCATGCCTGTAATATAATACCTTGAGAAAAACCTTTTTCTTTCTTATCTCTAGTGTATTTTTAATTAAAGAACTTAACAAAAATTTTTAAGGCTCATTTTTCCTGGAGTAATGGCAAATCATTTATAATATCACAGGTGATAATATATGTATTGTATCAAATGCTGTTAATTTAAGTTAAAAAAACATTTCAGTTAATATTGAAACATTATTTGGCCAAAAAATAAATAGAACTCATAAAACCGATTAGAAAGCAATTATATCAGCATAAATATTCTTATTATGTTTTTACTCTTTAAAACTTCCTCTAATATTTCATCTTAAAGTTATTTTTTCTCAATCAGATCAATACTTTGTTTCATTTAATTAAACATACAATTTATTTTTCCTTACACATTACTACGTCTTGAATTGTTTTAAATCTATCAATTCATAGCATTTTTCCAGAGAGCTGCTAAAAATATTTTATTTTGACTTGTAAAATAATCAAGAACACACAAAAAGCATCATTACAGATATAGTTCTAAAACGCTTTTTGTAAATCTGTTTACTGTTTATAAAAGGTAGAGTAAAGCAGAAGTGTTCGGCTGATGACTATACAGTGTGCAGTGTGACCAATTATGCCTTTTTTTTCTGCTGTGTCTGACTGATGGAAAAGTAAGGTCCATCACTTGTAATGAGACCCAGTGCAAGTGTAGATGCTGACTCTGTGGCAGAGTTCAGCGTTTCACACTGCCTGGTCTCTGTCACTCTATTGAATTAGATTGATGATGGCAGATTGCAGGGGGCACTAACTGGACCTCAGTGGGAATGCATGAAGTGTGTAGACAATCCTGGCAGGCACTTTGCTTTGAGAACCCTTCACCCCTTCACAGTTGTTGGCACTAGTCCATTGCTAACAGTGTCCACAGGACTTTAAAGAGACACCATGGGCCTTCTAATTTATGGTTTCAGTAACTTGTTACTGTCGAGGCAACTGTGACCTCAATTCTCTTATTGACAAAAAGATGAAGTGTTATTTGTTTTCTCTGACCTTTTAACATAAGGAAAGCTATAAAAGTTTTTTCCTCCTCCATAGCTAAAGTTGCATTTTCTCCCAGACGTTCCTACTGACACAGACTTTTATATGCAGGAATCATTACTCTGAGACAAGCTCAATGATAAGATGTATCACTGCAATAAAATAGCTGTATCAGTCATTTCTAA
>NW_011888987.1:2175864-2200864 GCF_000151845.1 Pteropus vampyrus | reverse complement strand
GCAAATGTCAGGACTTCTTTATTTTGAGTTAAGTTCTGGTCATTTTTTAAAAAGCAGAGCAACTGCTTATATTATCTAGGAGTTTCTCAGTACATGCGAGGGTACAACATTCCATTTCATGGAAGACTGAAACATGAATGAAAAAGTTTTCTGGGAGAACTATTATTTATATTTTCACATCACATTTAATTTCCTTGCTATCTCTGCAACAAGTTGCCAAATAGAAATATTTGTCCTTGCTATGCATTTTATTTAAATATATCTAAAAGATCTACATTATGAATCAAACCCATTAAAAGAGGATATACATTTTAAAAATTACTTTAAAGGGCATTTCAAAGGTTGTTTTACACCCTCTTCATTTCTCTAGGCTGCCTTGGCAGAGAGCAGTTTACCTTTGCTCAGTAACCCGGGACTGATCAATAATGCATCCAGTGGCCTCCTGCAGGCCGTCCATGAAGATCTCAATGGCTCCCTGGATCACATCGACAGCAATGGGAACAGCAGTCCAGGCTGCTCACCTCAGCCGCACATGTAAGTGTGGTTAACAGACTGCATTAAAGGAAGAGCCTATATTCATCTGCTTCTAAAATGATGTGTAGAACTGAAGTTTTGAATGATCCATAAGTAAAAAATACAAGTTTAAGTAGAATTAAATTGCACCATGTTCGTGATGTGAAAAAGTGTATCAAATCAGTTTTAAGACATCTTTAAAATTTTCTCCAGTGTCCTATAATTATTGTACTAGCAGTGCTCTACAAATTCTTAGTACTACTAACATTCTTTTGAGTGTAAAGCAGTATCTGAGTCTACATCTTATTGGTCATTATCATGGTTTGGTTTGTATTGTGCAGTAAGAATATTCATGATGGAATAAGTTGTCATAATTTTTACTACTATTACAGGTCTCTAAACCATTTATGAACTATAGTCAAGATATGGCCCATTTTTATAATCCATAAAATGCAAAGTTTAACTGTTACCCACAGTTTACATAGAAGGCAGTAAAGTGTGACTTTTTGCCTATCTTATAAATCAGTGTAATTACATATTCAACTTAATTACTGGTGCGTCTGTATTAGCAAGGTTTATATGTTATATTTTATGCAAGACTACGATTCCTATTAATATTTAGCAGCTAACTATATCATTAATTACTCTAAAATCTTTTCCCCTACCATCTTTTTAATGGAGCCGAGAGAGTAGATGTATTAAAAATTGATGTATTGTGGATTTCAGAAATGTGTATGACAGTTTAAAAAATGCCTGGCCTTGTTCAATAAGCCAAGCATATCAGTTTCTTGTTTACTAAAAAGTACTGACCCGAGTAGAACCTGGAATTCAGAGGAAAAAATTAGAATTTGAATAATGAAGAGTATACCCCATTCAGTCGTCAGGATGAGTTATAACTTATGTCTATATGTACTTCCTAAAGTTAAGCATCATATACTTCTAATTTCAAGTCATTGAGGTAAGCATATTACTTTCTCTAATTTTTATATTTTCTTCCCCCATTTTTGCATTACATATCTAGTCGAAGATGTGGGAGAGAAATGTGGTCTTTATATGTGCCTATTTTCATTTGACCTTTCACAGAATATTATTTTTGTTGACTTTTTAAACATCTTATTCTATTTGACATATTAATGTCTTTAAGACCATGGCCTAATTGCTTTATAGCACTTTTACTCTATCGCCTTTGTGAAAAACACACTGCACATTAATGTGTTTTATCAGGTTCCAAACCATTACTTTTTCAAAATGGAAAAATTTGTCTTTTGGAAGTGTCTTTAGATGTATTAAATAATACAAAAGAAGTAATAAAACTTGAAGTAGAAAGAACATGAATATATGCTCTTGAGAGTAGCAGTATTCTAAAACAAGGAAAGTGAGCAATCAGACAAAAGTTTTTATATCCCTGATTTATCCTATCAGCCAGGCAGTAGGTAGCTTGAGGCCTTTTACTTTCAGCAGTTCTCCTGAGTATGCTAATGCTCACTCCCTGTATAAAATGCTAAAACAATAAAACTATAAAGAGCAAACAAGAGTTAGATCCTGTTTTCCCCCTTTAAAAAAAAAGACCTATGTTAGAGATATGAAAGACATTCATAATAAAAGTGTTTAAGCTGTTGATGCAACTCCCTGTGCTAATATGCAGCATATAGTGGTTGCTATGGACCATATGTAGAGGATATATAGAGGAGTATTTTTTATGTAAGTTAAGTTGGTATTAAAATAAAAAATTAATGATTCAACAAAGTAGTTTATAAAACATTATATTTTAGAACTTGAAATAATATTAAGCTAAATTTAGCATCATTAGGTTAATAGTACTTTTTATTTGGCAATTGGCATTTCGATTCTTCGTTTATTATTAATTTAGCTGCAGTATAAATGTGACATATCTCAGAGAAAAAGTATTATGTTTAAAACGATATATAAAAATTGTGTATTTAATGCCTGATGTACAAACAGTATGGCTTTATAGAATTAAAATGTCAGTATATTGTAATTTTTATGCTTACATGAATTAGTGCATGTAAAAAATATTTGTGTGTATTTTTCTTAGATAAAAGGAAAGTTTCCCTCAGCTTGATGGAAACAGATTTCAGAAAAGATAAAAATTAGAGAAAGACCATATTTTGTCTTTTCCTAAGTTATGTAAATTATAATTAAAATTTTAATTATCGTGAAAAAATATTGAGTTGACATTCATTCTTTGAATTGGTTTCTGCTGCTATCATTAACTTTTTGTGTATAAGATGTCAAATATTGTTGACAGAATGTCATTTCAATATTCTGTACCATCATCTTTATAGTTTTTAGATACTTCTACTTAAAGAATGTTAGGCATTTTATGTATAGTGTGAGCCAAGAAAAAATATCTCGATCAAAATGTGGCCACATATAACGAATGCACTTCAAAGTACTTTGAAAATTAAATAGAAGTGAAAGAATTTTTATAAAACATTTAAATAGCATACTTATGTGTCCTGAAATGAAGTCATGTTATTTGTTGTTATTTTGGAGGAGAGTAGTTATGCTGATGCAATTATAAACTAGAAGCAGAAAGGCCTGGTGGTATCAGTAGTGTATGGGCTCTGGTGATAGACTGTAGGGGTTCTAGTCTCAGATAAAGCACTTAATAACTGAATAGAATTCATTTTTTTTTCCCCTGAGTTTTCTCAGCTGAAAATGAGGTAAGTAGTAATACCTACCTCATAGGATTCTTGCAGATGAAATCAGTGCCTGGAACATAATAATTGTTCTTCGCATCCCTCATAGGGCTGTGTTGGTTACACAGTTATTGGTCGATATTACCTCTTGTAATATCTGATTGTTACTTTAAATAACACTATAAACAATATTAAAATATTTCTCATTTTAACATATTTTTAAGCACTCTATAAACCTGTTGTTGGTTTCTTCGACAGTACATTTTCTTTTTCTACCAGCTCTTTTTGTAATTCATGTAGAGATCAGGTTACTCAGCAGAATGAGGTTTTTGAGATGAGATGATGTTATCTGAGGTTGACTATGAGCAAGACAAGAACAATTCAAACAGGGTAATACCAACCCAGAACAGGAACTTATGATATGTGCCTAGAAAACATTGACCATTAATTTTGATAGGAATTTAGAATATAAAAAGTAAAATAGAATTTAGAATATATGAAGTAGAAACAGAATGTTGAATTTCTCAGATATTAAGCTATGAGGTTTGTTTTAGTCAGAACAGAGCCTGTTAATGTTATGAGCTTGAGTTTTACAGAGCTGTGCTTTAGGTAGAGTAATCTGAAAACGTGATGAGCCATGACCAAATGAAGCTTGTGCATGGTAGGATATGCTGGAGTTAAAAGAGACGGGAAGCAGAAGAAATTCTTGCAGTATGTAATATCTATCTTAACTACAAGACTGAGAATGAAAAACAAGGAATTGATACAGGAAGTCTATACAAAGAAATATCAGAACAAGACAACTGATTGAATGCCGGGGACAAAGAGAAAAATTAGGAAAAGTAATAACAACTTTAGAAGCAATCATAAACACAAGAGGAGAGAGGTTCAAGAAGGAAAATGACAAGTTCAGCATTTTACTTGCTGAATCCAAGAACATAAATGTCCTAGATTCAGGACAAAACAAAACTTAAACTTTTTTTTTTTTTAGTATTTTTATTCAACTCCAAAATAGCCAAATTCTATACAGTAGAGTATAGAATTATTCTTGAGGTTGGTAGAGAAGATATTTTGACGCTTTAGTAGAGTAGAATAGCTATCGGTTAGTGCTTCTTATAGATTATTTTGGGGGAAACAAGAGATGCCAAATTATCATCCATATTTTTCATTTTGATGTCCCATATTTAATACTTTCCCTTCACTCCAACTTTTACAGTGCATTGAATAAAGGCTTTTGCCAAGCTAGTGCATTTATTTTGCCTTAACTATTTGCCTTTCTGCCCTTACTCTTTTCTGGTTTTCATTTTCTTTCTCTCATCTAAATTCCACCTTTCTTTAAGGGTCTAGTCCTATTTTTCAAGTTGGCTTTCCCAAGTAGTTTTGCTGTCAGGACCCACACTCTACACTTCTGAAGGGCTTACTCCTTGTACTGCTATGCAGAACTAACACAGTGTGTGTATGAGCGCGTATATGTTTGTGCATGGGTACATGCTTTTTTTGCAGATATCTCTAACTTAAGGACAGAGATTATATTTAGACATAATATAGTATATGAACCCCCTAACTCATTATACCATACAAAATAAGCAGTCAGTAATCATCTGATACTAATTAGGAAGAATCAAATGGGAGGTGACAGCATGACATGGTTTGACTTCACGAGGAAATACCTACAAGAGTAAAATCCAAGATTGTCTTAGAACCCTGAAGAAGAAGGGAGAATAAGAGATTTTAGATAAATGGGATAACTAAAGATAGTGTTCATCTTTATGAGGGAGCAAAGAGATCTTTCTAAATATTGGTAGAGTATACTTGTTAAATATTTAGTTAATATGTATATTATAATTGTCTGAATTTATGTGAATAGAAGGTGGCAGTCTTCTTCACCTCATTTGTGATTATCCTCTCAGACCTTGTTAAATTTTAGTTATTTTACTGAAGGTGAATTGAAAAAGAAAAAAATATATATATTGGGATCAATGCAGTAAATGATGAATGTTCAAGGAGATTTTAGGAAAAAGTAGGAAACTTTAAAGCCAGGTGGAATAACATAGATTCTATATAAAAAGAAATTTGTTTTTTGAGACTTGTTTTGACTCTTTTCAGTCAAATAGATTTTTAAAAATATTTATTTTCTACTGCTGTTACAAGAATTCTAGAGCCATCATGGTCTGAACAAATGTAAAGGATACTTCCATTAAGAGTCTGAGCTGTGTCATTATGATTTATAATGTTCTTCCTTTATGTAGCTCAGTGCCACTATTCTCTGATTACCTGAATTTTCAGAATTCTATAGAGTATGGATAAAATTACTTTAGATTTCTATTTTATATCGATCTTTGCCTCTTAAAAAGCTACTTAAAGAGTTAGGATTGATGCTTGTGTTCAGGTGGAAATAAAGTAAATGTACTCTCTTTGCCCATGTGTTAGACTTGAATGAAAAGAAAAGAAAACATTGAGAGAAGACCTGCAAGGTGAACTCGTAGTGGTAAAATCAATTCATTTCCTGTCTCCTTCCAAACTTGAGGCAAAAAGAAATATTTAGTTCAACTCACTTTTTTTTTTATTAAGCAGTTGTTTCTCCTTACTCTCAATAAGTTGACTCAGATTCACTTTTTTTTTCTCTTGCAAAAATATTAAATGAAATTCTCAGTTTTCTATTTCCAAATTTTGTTTCTAGAGATCAAAATGAATGTTCTTCCTGAGCTGGTTTTGTATTGAGGGCTTTACGTACAGAGCCTTCCATTGTCATGTTGTTTCCTTTTCTGATTATTAGAGTCTCCTGCTGTTGAGTTTTCAGATCATTTCTTATGTTTCATTCCTGAATCCTCTTAGCCTCTATGTCACTTCATAGTTCTACTTGCTAATATTCTATATTAGTTGCTGGTGATTATTATTTTCTCCATCTTATTAAAGCAAATATTTGAAGTTTGAGAGTTAATGATCTGTGTAAAACCAGAATGTTAATATGGTTTATATAAGACTAGAAAATACATTTGTTGTATTTTTAGAAGCCAGAACTTTAGGGTAAGGAAATCAAAGACTGAAGCATCACGTGAAATGAGTGGTGTAGTATTATTTCAGGACTGCAATGGAGATCACGTCCATCTTTTTGATTAACATGTTTGAACACATATTCTACATGCCCTAGAACTTTCTGTGCATCTCATGTCTCAATCATTTTTATAACGTCCTCTCCCTCTTGAGAACCCCAGTTGTTATTATCATTCCAATAATAAACTTCAGCCTCTCCTGGAAATAATAGTTTGCAAGCAAAGACAGTGAAAAGGAATTTTCAGACTCCCATTTTATAAAACAGTTTTGAAAATCTAATATAAATTGTGAATTGTCATGAAACATAATGAAATTATTATGTATATAATATTACCTTTCTTCTATTCTCTTTGGCTGTCTTAAAATTTACATCGCTATTTGTAGGCACATGTAGAATTTGCAGCCCCCTGCACCTTCGGTTAGTGATATTTTGTATAAAATCCCTACAGATCTTAGATCTGTCTGTGGACAAAAGCATTTGAAATTGACTCTGTATTTCAGAGGAAAGCAGTTGAAAGTGACTGACAATTTAAGCAATTGGAATGCTCCATCTCATTGTCTAAATGACTGTTAAACCTGCACTATTTTTGCTGATATTTGGGATCATTAAGATGCATTATGAAGCTCTAAACATAAAGACTTTTTTTTTTTTTTTTTTGCTTTACATATGTTTTCACAGATTTTCTAATTCACAGCTTTTCAGTCACCTATTTTTTTCCCCCTAACATTTCTGGGCCTCATAATTTTTATTCTGATTTAATTCCATTTTTATTTAATCTCTAAACTTTTCATTAACTTTGCTAGTTAGCTTTGAGATCTCTTTCCAAAGTGATTGTAGAGAACTTATGATTATGCCAGCTCTTTATCATCTCATCTTTTTTTTTAAGTGTTACAAGTGTGGTTCAGCAGCTGCTGTTCTTTTTTACATTATTCCAGTCCCCATATGTGGCACTTATAACTCATTCTAGTTCCTCTTAATAAAAAGATCCTCCCAGAGGTACAGTGCCTTCAGCTGAAAAGTGTTATATCCCCACCGTGCCAATTGTGGAAATTTGTGGGTTCCTATAGGGTTTTGAAGGATTTTTATAGAACTATACAAATGATATGAATCCACACAATTTAGGCAAAGTATGTCAGAAAACTTTTAGCTGACAGTATTGTCGCTTACTGCTTCTGTTTTATATCTAAAGAAGACACTTCATTAGAAGATACATCTTCATTTGCACTAACACTAGTTGAGTCTTAGAAATTTTCTTTCTCTAAGGGTCAAAAAACCATGGACTGAATTGTTAAATTGTTAAAAAAAATGAATATTGCTATTCAATATTAATTCTTTTCTAATTCTAGTACTAGAGAAAATTGAAGGTTTTTACATACTCATATTGTGTTTATTGTGTTTTAACTTCAGCTTTTGACATAGGGCTTAGAAACTGGATGTATATTTGGTGAGAATAGGCATTTTATGACAAAAGACATTTATTATATAAAGTTAGCAATCAGTTCAGAACAGATATAATATGAAGATGATTTACATGATAAGAGACTATATTTTAATAAATGTTAAAAGTGTATGCATTTTTAACCACTTTGGCAAAATTTATAATTGATCAGTCACATAAGTATCACAATATATTAAAATTGTTTGGCACAAAAATCATAGTTTAAAACTTTATCTCAGCGTTCCTACATTCCATCAGCAGTTTCTCTCATTATGACAAAATTTATTTATATAAAAAACAGATCACCAAATAGTTTAACATAACTAGTGGAAATTAACATTCTTTAGTTTGCTCAACATTGTCTTAGTCTTTGAAAACTGAAAATGGAGTAACATCAGCAAGACACTTAAAAGGCAGGAGCAAAAGTAATCATTGGTCACAGACTGTTATCTTAACTGTTGATAAATTTACTTTTGTAACATTAAATCTAAGGTCCCTGTTAATTAGCAAGTCAAATAAAGATATAATGCAATACATTTAGAATAAAAGGTAAATATCGTTTTTACTCCCTATTCCATTCTTATGTTTGGAACTAACAGAGCATAACTGAGCATAGTGCAGGAGAAAACTGAACATTGAGTCAGTCATAAGAGTTTAATTTGAGCAAAGGAATAGTTCTAGCAGAGTAGCCAGTCTCAGAGATTAGACAGACCCAATGACATGAACTATGTTTAATCCTGGTGGAGAGCAATATCCCACAAAGATATCCAAGAGACAGCTTCACCAAGAGCCAGCAGTGAAGGGGCAGCATCTCCTCGGGGCAAGTTGGCAAAGGGAAATAAACAACATTCCACAAAAATGGGTGAGCCACAACGTAAGATGGTGGCTAGTCATAGCCATACAGCACCATTATAGGACTTTGAGGTCAAGATCAGACAGCCAGAACTCAAGGTATCAAGGAGAGAATTAGAGAGAAATGGGGATGCACGCTTTGTGTTTCCATAAACCTATCCTGACATTTTGACTGAAGCTTAGTCCGAGGAACCAGGGAAAAACACAATTTTGGGATGAATGGTTCAAAGGAGTTTTGGAACAGCAGCAAAGTTGATTGAATGGGCAGGTTTCAAGATGTAATTTAGCTTTCTTTTATTTCTCTCACCAAGAGATAAGAAATATAAAGGTCCTAAGATCCATAGCTGAAAGTTTGTTGAAAGTTTCCATTTCTGAGACACAAAATGTAATGGTACAAATTGTATCTCAACAAGAAACTATTTTGATTCTGAGATTGGGCACAATCCATTTGTACTCATCTATAATCAAATAAATTACATCTATATTTTAATTTTATTACAGCCATTTGGGTCACAGCTATCGCTTTTATAAATCAAATGGAATGTTAAATCTTAAAGAATTTTGTCATTGTGTTTTTTAATCAGCACTACAGCAGAACTATCTGAAACCATTTGGGAATAAGCCTTGAAATCATGTAAAATTCACTTTCTTTAAACAATGTTGAATAAATTTGAATAAATTTTAATATAATGCTAAAGGTAGGGCAAGAAATCTGAGAGAAATTTTGATATACATATATATGCAGGCATTTTAAAATATATTTTTTCTATTTCTTAGGACTTCTTTTTGTTATATTTCTTAGAACTCTTGTTGACTTTAAGTGGCACTTTGGATCTCCACCTCAAGGTCAGATCTGTTGGGATATAAGGTAGAATTATGAACTGTATCCTTAAGACTGACAATATATCTTAGAAGAGAAACTTTTAATATAATTATCTGAAAATAATATTCCATTGCAATCAAACACTAAATGAATTTTTAAAGAAAATAGAATGAGAGTTATAAAATTTATTAAATATATTAGGATTAAAGTTGTATTCAGACTTTAAGAAGAAAATTTAAAATTTATTTGGCCGTTTATCCTTAGTCAGGGTGAAAAGATACTAGAAATTCAGTAGAGCATTTTCTATAGTTTTCTAAAGCAAACTATACAAGGTATATGTGGAATTGAGGAATCATCTGTTCACTTACATTTTTCTATACTCTTTTAATGGTTGCACATTTCTGGGAATAGATATTTCCCTTTTCATCAAGAAATAAGCAGAATTTTTATCTGTTGAACTGGAATGATGATTCTGAGTACTGTCCTAATGGCAGCTATCCATAAACTATTCCAAATAAAAACAAAGATCAATTCATTCAACACTAGAATTTTTGTTGTAAATATTATTTTAATTTACAAAAGAAAATAATAAGTTAGAAAAATATTGAACCATACTAGTAAAGAATTTTTTATAATTTCTTAATTGATAAAGTAAGAGCTAAGTTATTGTTTCTAGTTGTTTTTAATTTAGATGGACTTTTATTCATGTCTATAAACAAGAATTAAATATTTCTCTAATCTGTGCTTAAATTTAGAATATAAAATTTAGATTTCAGAGGGAGATATCAGGAGTAATGCTTCAAAAGAATAAAATCTTAAGTAAAATGAATTAAATAATTTTATGACTATATAAATAACCTTATATATTTCTACTCCATACATATCTCCAATTAGCCTAAGATAATCTCACTTTTAAAAATACTAACAAAATGTTTTCTTTTAAAAGTAAATTTTTCCATTTATAACTTTAGTTTCATTTCTTAGCTTATTTCTGTGATATGTAAAACTAATATACTACCTAAACAAAATATTAGAAATGTTTAAGAAACATGAATTGTTTCTCATTTTTGTCTGACTATAAAAATGGAGATAACTAAACTTGTAATTTTTATAAATCAACCATTAGATTCCAGATATAAATGTATTATTTCATTGTATATATACTAGAAGGAAATGAGTAAAATTGAATTTCCACAATCTTAATTTTTAATATGCTTTCTAAATTTCACCAGTTTTCCTATCGAACTTCTTTGAACAAAAATGACTTGAAAAGTTTTGTTTGATGTTAATATATTTTTTAAAATATCAGTCAAAAGAAGTTAGCTACTCAAAAATAACAAACAAAACTAAAAATTGAGTCTCATGAAACCAAATTTTTCCAGCTTAATGAAGGATCCTGTGCTTATGTTTTAGAATTTATTTTACATCTTTAAAACAAGGATGCTTATATAGTTAAGTATGAGGGTTTTGTCATTACCAAATTTGAACCATTTGAATAAAAATTTATTCAAACACATATGAAATTGATAGTTAATGTGCTAATCATGTACTTTGATTTTTAAATGTTTACATACTAGTAGTTACCATTATTTATTCAACAGCTTTGTGCCAAGTGCTGAATAAACATTGTACACAGTTAAAAGAAAAACCCATTATCTGAGTAGTTTCTTTTAATTAGAAAATTTTCATGCTATAGTACAAACATATGGAATGCAATGGACAGCGTTAGCCTGTAGCAATACTCAAGTCTATTCTGATACTTTTAAAAGTCATTAACCAACAAGTAGGAAATAACAATAAATGAGATAAAAAAATTTCATATGTTTATAAACAATTTCTATTAGAGTTAACCAATATACCCCATGCAAGTTAAAGTTATCTAAATTAAGTGAAGTAGAAGTAAGGATCAAGAAACTTTAAAATCAAGGACTTGAACCAATATGTATAGAGTGGGAAATAGGTGCATGGATTAAGGGCTGCACATTTCAACACATCCAATATGTTTCTTTTTTGTCTTAGTATTTTGTTTGCTTTATTTCATTTTTTCCTTTTTTTATTTTACAATTACAGTTGATGTTCTGTGTTATTTTACATTTTTTCAGGTAGATAACATAATGGTTAGACATTTATATAGTTTCCGAATTGATCCATACCCCTGAAAACTCTGGTACCCACATGGCACCATACACAGTTATTACAATATTATTGTCTATATTTCCTATGCCATGACTGTTTTATAACTACAAATTTCTGCTTTCTGATTTAACTTTTTCACCCAGCCTCCCAAACCTCCCCCCACACCCCCAATCTGGCAACCATCAGTTCGTTCTCCGTATCTATTAGTCTGTTTCTGTTTTGTTTGTTTGTTTATTCTTATTCTTTAGATACCACATATAAGTGAGATCATATGGTATTTGTTTTGCTCTGGCTTATTCGCTTAGCATAAAATCCTCTAAGTCTGTCCATGTTGTCACAAATGGTAAAATTTCATTTTTTTTTATGGATGGGTAGTATTCCATTGTATATATGTACCACCTCTTCTTTATTTAGTCATCTATTGATGGGCACTTACGTTGATTCTATATCTTGACTATTGTAAATAATCCTGCAGTGAACATAAAGGTACATATATCTTTTTGAATTACTGTTGTATTTCTTTGGATAAATACCCAGAAATGGAATTTCTGGGTCATAAGATAGTTCTACTTTTAATTTTTTGAAGACCCTCCATACTGTTTTTTATACTGGCTGTACCAATTTGCAATCCCATCAATAGTGCACGAGGGTTCCCTTTTCTCCACACTCTCATCAACACCTGTTGTTTGTTGATTTATTGATGATAGCCATTCTGACAGGTGTGAGGTAATATCTCATTGTGGATTTAATTTGCATTTCTCTTATGATTAGTGACATGAGCTTCTTTTTATATGTCTGTTGGCCATCTGTATGTCTTGTGTTTGGAGGAAAGTCTATTCAGGTCCTCTGCCCATTTTTAAATAGATTGTTCATTTTTTTGATGTTGAGTTGTATGAGTTCTTTGTAAATTTTGTGTGTTAATGCCTTCTTGGATTTATCACTGGCAAATATCTTCTCCTATTCAGTAGATTGTCTTTTTGTTTTGTTGATGTTTCCTTTGTGGGCAAAAACTTTTTAATTTGATGTAGTCATACTTGTTTACTTTTACTTTTGTTTCCTTTGCCCAAAGAGATATATCAGAAAAAAAATACTACTGTGAGCAATGTCAGAGAGTTCATTGCCTATGTTTTTTTCTAAGAGTTTTATAATTTCAGGTCTCACATTTAAGTCTTTAATCCTTTTTGAATTTACTGTATATGGTGTAATAAGGTAGTCTAGTTTCATTTTTAACACTTATCTGTCTAGTTTTCCCTACATCATTTATTAAAGAGACTATATTTATTGTACATTCTTGTCTCCTTTGTCATAGGTTAATTGACCATATAGGTGTGGATTTATTTCTGGGCTCGCTATTCTGTTCTGTTGATCTATATGTCTGGTTGTTTGCCAGTGCCATGCTGTTTTGATTACTATAGCCTGATAGCATAGTTTAATACCAGGTAGCATGATTCTTCTGACTTTGTTCTTCTTTTTCAAGATTGCTGTGGCTATTCAGGGTCTTTTGTGGTTGCATATAAATTTTAGGATTATTTGTTCTAGTTCTGTGAAACTAGATGTCATCGGTATTTTGATAGAGATTGCATTGAATCTAAGACATTTTAACAAGATTAATTTTTCCTACCTATGAGCATGGTACATGCTTCCATTTGTTTGTATCTTGTTTGATTTCTTTCTTCATTGTCTTATACTTTTCTGAGTATAGGTCTTTTACCTATTTGGTTAAATTACTATGTATTTTATTTTGTTTTTTGATGCATTGTAAATGAGATCGTTTCTTAATTTCTCTTTCTGATAGTTTGTTATTGCTATGTAAAGATACGACTAATTTCCGAATACTAATTTTGTATCCTGCTACCTCATTGAATTCATTTATTAGTTCTAATAGTTTTTGGTGCAATGTTTAGAGTTCTCTCTATATAGTATTATATTATCTACAAATAAAGACAGTTTTACTTCTTCCTTTCTGATTCAGATGCCTTTATTTCTTTTTCTTGTCTGATTGCAGTGACTAGGGCTTCAATACTATATTGAATAAAAGTGGTGAAATTGCACATTCCTGTCTTGTTTCTGATCTTTAGGGAAACACTTTTATCTTTTCACCATTGTGTATGCTGTTAGCTCTGGATTTGTCATATATGGCCTTAATTATGTTGAGATATGCTTCCTTCCATTCTCACATGGCTGAGAATTTTTATCAAGAATGAATGCTGGATTTTGTCAAATGCTTTTTCTGCATTGTTTGATATGGTCATGTGATTTTATCCTTCATTTTGTTAATGTAGTTATCACATTGATTGATTAGTGGATGCTGAACCATCCTTTCATTCCTGAAATAAGTCTCAATTGATCATGGTGCATGATCCTTTAAATGTATTGTTGAATTTGATTTGCTAATGTTTTGTTGAGGATTTTTACATCTATGTTTATTTCTTATTATAACTTTGTTTTAAAGTCTGTTTTGTCTGATATAAGTATTCCTATCCCAACTTTTTTTGTTTCTATTTGCATGAAATACCTTTTTTCATCCCGTTACTTTCAGTCAATATGTGTCTTTCTATCTGAAGCGGATCTCTTGTAGATAGCATATCTGTGGGTTTGTTTTCTTATCCACTCAGCCACTTCTATTCTTTTGATTGGAGCAATTAATCCATTCACATTTAAGTAATTATTGATAGATATGTAGTTATTGCCTTTTTATTATTCATATTTTTTATTTTTTTTTCTTCTTATAGAAGTTTTTTTAACATTTTTTGTAATACTGGTTTGGTGGTTATGAACTCTTTTAGCTTTTTCTTGTCTGGAAAGCTCTTTATCTGTCCTTTGGTTCTAAATATTAGCTTCGCTGGGTAGAGTAATATTGGTTTTAGGTCCTTGCTAGTTATCACTTGAGTATTTCATGATAATCCCTCTGGCCTGCAAAGTTTCTTTTGACAGTCGCTTGGGAGCTCCCTTAGAGGTAACTGACCGCTTCTCTCTTGCTGCTTTTAAAATTCTCTTTGTCTTTAACTTTTAACATTTTAATTATGATGTGTCTTAATGTGGGCCATTTGAGTTTATCTTATTTGGGACTCCGCACTTCCTGGGTTTGTATGTCTATTTCCTTCGCCAGGTTAGGGAAGCTTTTTGTCATTATTCCTTCAAATAGATTTTTAATTCCTTGCTCTCTCCTCCTTCTGGTACCCCTATGATGAAAATGTTGGTATGTTTGATATTGTCCCAGAAGTTCTTTAAACTATTCTCAATTTTTTTAATTCTTTTTTTTATTTGCTGTTTCTTATTGAATATTTTCTGCTACTTTATCTTCCAAATTGTCAGTTCAGTAAGCTGCTTCATCTAATGTGTTGTCAATTCTTTCTAGTGTATTCTTCATTTTATTTATTGTAGCTTTCATTTTTAGGTGTTTTTTTTTTTTAATGATTTTAATGTCCTGTTTTATGCTTAATACCTCTTTGTCGAAATTAAGTTCCTTGAGCGTCCCATAACCAGTGTTTCAAACTCTATATTATTTGCTTCCATTTTGTTCAGTTCTCTTTTTTGGAGTTTTGTGTTCTTTTGTATGGGTCTCCTCATTTTGACTTCCTTCCTGTGTTTGTTTCTATGTATTAGGTAGATCTGCTGTGTCACCTAGTCTTGGCAGGGTGGTCTTATGTAGTAGGTGTTTTAGAAGGCCCAGTGGCACAGTTTCCCTAATCACTCTTTCTGAGTCCTCCAGAAGTGATCCTTGCATGGGTTGTTGTGTGCCCTTCTGTTGTATGTAGTTGAGCCGTGATTGCTATTGGCACATCAATGGGTGGGATTGACCTTCAGGCTGACTGGCTGTAAGGATCAGATCAACCATAGTGTATGAGCTGCTGTGTAAGGGCTGACCCCATGGAGCATGATTTGCCCAAGTGGCTCTGGTGTCTTCTGAGACTACCCTTTGAGTGTGCTGCTTATAGGGCTAACCTAAAGTGGTGCTCTGCTGTCATCTGAAGCGAGCCACAAGAAGTGTTGGTTCTTGGGCCTCTTGAGAGGGGCTTCTGTGCAGGCCAACGTCAGTCACTGCCTGTGACCTGCTAGGTGCTACCTGGTTGGAGCTATTTAGCAATTTGCGGTTGGTCACTGCCTGTGCTTGGACCTGGAGATGTTTGGGAGAGGCCATGCTGCAAATCAAGGCAGGCTACCACTGGGCCTAGGGCAACTGAACAAAATGCCCAGGGAACCCCGATGCCTGCTGCTGCCCATTGGCTGCCTGTATGTCTCGGTCACTGAAAGAGCCTTGGGAGGTAAGCTAGTTGGATGAAGCAGGCTCTTAGTGAGTTACCATGGTGAGGCTAGTGGTATTTGCCAGGTTAATAGAGATTGAGATTTGTTTTCAGTAGTGAGTCTGGGGCCACTCGGCAAAAGTCTAAGAGCACACCAAGGTCAGCTGCTGCCCTCCTGGGGCCTGCGGACTCCTGAGAGTTGTCCAAGAAAGAATGCAGCAAGGTCCAGCGCCAGCTGCCTGTTGCCTGAATAGCTTCAAGTAGTGTGTGAGTTGTGTGGGCTGGCATCAGGATGGAGCCAGCAGAGTTCACTTGGCCAAGACAGATTCAGATTTTACTGTACTGAGCCTGCAGTCTGTACAAGAAGAGGGCTCAATACAAGGACAATGGCAACTGTCCCTCCAGCCCTTGTCCTGAAGTTACACAACTCTGTTTCTCCCTGTATGTCTCTGGTACCTCCTGAGCCACCATCCCTTTGCAAGAAACCAGGATAAGTCCTGGGAGTGAAAGAGTCTGTTCAGGGGCCCTTTAAGAGGATGCCTGGGTTTCCAGCAGCCTTTCATCTCAGCCAGATGGACAGAATCACTGCTGATTGTCACAGCCAGATGTGGGGACCTCTCTTCTCAGCACTGGTGCTCCAGATTGGGGAGCCCAGTATGGGACCGGGACCCTTTGCTTCTCAGAGGGGTCCTCTACAGCTGAGATATCCCTCTAGATTCTCAATCACCACACATGGATGTGTAGCCAGCCCATTTCATGTTTCTGCCCCTCCTACCAGTCTCCTTGTGGTTTCTTCTGTATGTCCTTAGTTATAGGACTTCTGTTCTACTAGTCTTTCTCAATATGTTTCTCAAAGTACTGTATGTATAAGTTCATTTTACTGGATAAAAATTGCTATATTTGGTCAAATAAAATGCCTTTCCATAGTAAAATCAAAGCATTAGGATACTAGTGCCATTTCTGGGAATAGGTTTTTCAGTATTATCTGGGAGTAACATTTTTGTATAGTAATGATCCACAGTTACTGAAAGAAGCATATGATATCTTTCAAATGTGCTAGGTCTGGGGAAAAGATTAAAAATTATTCTTATCAAATTTTAAAAGGTGTATTATATCCCTTTGTACATTATGTTAAATGTTTTAAAAATTTCTCAAATAACTAATATTATCAGAAGAAAAAGTGTAAGGTTTCTCTTATAATGAGTAAACCACATAAAAACAATTTGAATATAGTCTTAAATTTAGTTTTGACTTTTAAAGATTTGATAAAATTAACTTTTACATTGCCTAAAATTGCCCCGTGTCATAGATATGAGCCATTAATTGTTAGCTTTTCTTTACAGCATTTGTTGACATTTATCATAACATTTAAGACAAAATTTTTATCATTAGTTTCATGATATTAATTAAATTGTATTTTTGAAAGGGCCAATCAAATTTATACATTGAGTTTCTAATAAATGATGACACTTTATAAATAGCTTGATTATTATATTTGATAATATCTAAATAAGGAAACACATGATTCTATCTATAGTCTATCTATTAAGTCTATTGACTTAAATACTTTTTATTTATTTATTTTTAATTTAAGTATACAATCTTATATTGGTTATATTAGTTCCAGGTGTACAATATAGTAATGTGACACTTTTATACTTTACAATGTGATCACCAGAAATACATACAGTAGCATGGTTTCAACTTATAAGTGGACTCTAAGAACAAGGCTTATATGCTTTTTAAACATCTCAATTTAAGAGAACTTTATTCATTGTACTATTTTTTATTCTAAAGAAAAATGGGAACAGTTTATAGGACCTTTTACTTAGTCCTGAATAAGGAGAAAATGAACAGAATTTACATTTCTCTGGGGAATATGCTGATACCATGTGATCACATTCTAAAAAGATAAAATTTCCCATTATAATTTGACTCTTTGCTTTAGGGTATAGGTAAACATTAACATTTCATCTGCCTTCTACTGGTGCCTTAGGTACTTATAAATTTTACAACTAAATAAGCAATACTTTTTTAGGCAACAAGTCAGTCTATTAATGTAGCTAGTCCTGTTTTTGTTTTTATTACATAACCATTACTGAGGGTGGGCAGTAAAGCTGAGATTAAACTACAGTATAAAAATTAACTACTATTCTGCATTTCCTTCTAGTAGAGGCTTGGTAGATTGAATGGAAAAGAGATGAGTTCCATTTATTTAGTTGAATAAACATTTATTGAGCACCTATTATGTGCAACATACTCTGCTGGAAACTGGCAGATGATCTGTATCTACAAAGAGGTAAAACTCTAATAGAGGTATGTATATGCACATAGATAATGAGAGGTACCAAATAAAGGAAAAAAGAGAGTTATAACCAACTTGCGAATTCAAAGACTTAAGTGTATGCATGCACATGGAGAGTCAGAAAAAGGCTTTGTAGAGATGTAGCTTTGAGTTAGGCTTAACACAAAATGGATTTTTAGGTTAAATTTTATGAAATTACTAATATTTGTTTTTGCTTACAAAAATAGCAATCTTATATTTTTCAATCTAAGATTAAGCAGAGATGAAGAAAGAGGTTAGGTGCAAAGGATTTGGGGATATGAGCAAAGGTGGCTAAGATATAAAGCATGAGTCTCATTCAGATAATAGATAATTCCTCTGCCTTGGCATGGGTAATCTACCAAGAGAAGAATACCTGCAGGATGAAACAGAACTCTGGGAACCATATCTTAAAGTTCATTAATCTCTAAAATGATGATAAGGTAGGGGCCTTTTAAAAATTCACCAATTATTTGGAGATACTTAGCAAGACACTCAAAGGTATATGTTACCTGATTTTAAAGAGGCTTATCTCTTTTCTTTTTTTGCTACTTATCTCTGGAAATATTAGATGTTTTTTCATAATATTCAGATTTAAAGTATTTTTTTCTTTAAAATGACATAACACTGAAAATTAAAATAAACAAAATTTTCAGAGAAGAAGTATCAACAGCTTTTATGAATGTGGCCATTGCTACTGCAAATATTTTGATCACAATGAAGACTGTAGAGAAATTTGTTTTCAAGAACTTCCCATCTTTCACTTTCTAATATCCAAGCTTTCTGGGATCTGTTTTCCTTCCTTCTTGAACAATTAAAACAACATATATAAAGATTATCAAAATTGCATGTGCATTTTAAAGAGTAATCTTCTATTTTAAATTTTAGAATTTTTAATAAATTTGAGTCCTTCTATCACCTTGGTAGACTACAAAAGGGAACTATTTTGCATACATGTGAATTTAAGAGTAATAGGTGCAAAATGCTTTATTCTACAGCCTGTAGCCTAAATTCTTCTCTTCTCTTCACTGTTTCTAATCCTACCACCTTAGTCCTAACCATCATTACCTTATTACACGTTTTTAGTAAGCTCTTAACTTAGTAAGCTCCTACCTCCAGTGGCCTAAACTTCAACTATGCTTTGCAAATTAATCCTCCTAAAACTCTTCTATCTTTTCACTGCTGTGCTCAAAACCCATCAATAGCCCTTCAGCTGGCAGAGAGTAAATTTTAAACTCCATAAAATGCAACTCAAGGACCCTTCACCATCTGACCTCGTTCTACTTTCTAACATTTCTTTATTACCAATTCGTCTCTCTCCATGGCCTCTACACATTCTTAGGATCCCTACAACACATCTAAGATTCTCCTTTTTTCTCATTTCCACTCAGAATGCCCTTTTCCTCAACTCTGCATAATGAGCATTTTCATATATTTCAAAGCCTACCTGAAGTGATGGCTCCCTCCTTCATAGAGCACTAACTGATTGCATTGCCAAAATTCTTCTCCCTTCTTTCATCACACTTTGTCTGCTATGGTATGGGTCACATTTTGCCTGGTATCAAAGTTATGTATGTATATGTCTTACATCCTCTAGTAGACTGAAAACTCTATGAGAACAGGAACTATTGCCCACATGAGCCCCTAGTCCAATGGTTTGCAGATAATGTCTATTGAATTGATTTTTTTTTTTCACTTTTAACAAGAAGTAACTTTTACCCTTCTAGAAGTAATTTCATCTTAGTTACTAACTTTGTACCTCTCTGTCAGGGAATAGCAACAAACTTCACAACTCTCCATCACTAAAATACTTTCCCTCCAATTTTCTAAAGACGTTCCATATAGTTTTCTAATTCTCCCAAGTGTAAATTATATCAAAGTAGGAGGTGGCTATGCCTTCTTTAAGCAGGAAACATAAATCACTCTTTTTCCATAGTTAATAGTAAGTAATGGACTAAAAGGAATACTTGAATTATAAATCTTCAGTTTTAATGGAAAGAATATTTTTATACTGTTTGCAATAGATTCATAGATTCTAGTTTGAAAAGATATCCATCATTTACCAAATGGATAATTTTCTTTAAAATCAAAGATGAAGTTACTTCCAAATCCATATAAAGGAATATGACATATTTTATCAGGTTTAGAAGAACTAAAGCGACTATCAAGGTAAACATGTTTACCTTCTATCTGTGCCTCTCTGTGCCCTGTGCCAATGTGTTTACTCTCTTGTAATAATACAAATGTCCAGCATGTATTAGGTACTTGATAAATAAATGAATGGCTAGAACATCATCCAATCCAAGCTTCATAGATTCCTGTCATAAGGAAAAATAAGTCTACTTATTATTCTCTATTCAAGATTTCACAAATGAGAATAAAAAATCAGTGACTCCTCTAGTTCTTTCTTCTTTTTGTTCATAAGTTAAAAAAAATGCAAAACAAAAAATTAAGTCCTCAGTCTTCCAAATGTTATCTGTTTTACTCCTAGAAACAACTGATTCTATTTGTTTGAAGTAGCTTCTACTTTACTTATCATTAAAGGCTCTATTAAGGACTGCAGTTTAATCTGTAAGAGATCTTAAATCATATCTAAAGGGATCAATGCATAAATTTCAAAATGGCATGATGAATATTCGAACTATCCAGAATAGATCTTCAAACCAAAGAGAGTTTTATCACCTGCATAGTTAAGAATTCTCTTTTGTCCATCTGAACTTGCTCTTACTTTACTATCTTTAATGAATTCCATTAGTAGTATGTATCCATTGGGATTCATCTTAGAGGCAAATAACCTCTTCCAGCTGTTAACTCCTCCAATATTGCTTAATTGCTACTTTTCTTAGTATACATATGGCTGGCAATCTTGTTATTTAAGTATATATTTCTCCCATACTGACTGCAAGTTCTTTGATAGATATTTAAGTGCTCTCACAGCACCTTATTTATAGAAGGTAAGCAATAAACTTTTGTTAAATTAATAATTGGCAGTAGGAGATAATGGTAATATGTTATTGGCTTTTCCTGTCAAGTGAGATTGATGCCTTTTATGCCATTACAGTCACAGGGGACTTGACTCAATCTACACCATAAAAGAATTTTTGTCAGGAGAAATATATTTTCTAACACACATATATATTGCTATGTCTTCTAAACTTTACATTTTTTTAGTCTACTTTGAGTTACTATATTTAAGGTTTTCCAACAGAATATATATTATCAGACCTCATAAGCCCTAATTTGCATAGCAAATGTGTTGTAGGCCCGTACTATTTAATGCATGTATGTTAATGATTTTAATGACAAGCTAATGATGAGGTTTGGGATTGATGGCTAAGGAAATAAGTGTAGGGGTCTCTGTACAGACCATTTCAGTGATGGCACTTCTACTTTGAAATTTACTTTTCTCTGCTAGTCTAAAAATGTTCAGAGCCATGACTTGGGCTTTTGGCTTAGTATTTTAGTTTTCAAGAATTTGTTAATAAATTATTCTCTGAAATAATTGTAGTTACATGTTTTGTTACTCTTTTAAATTTTATTACCTTAAATGTACTTTTAAGAAAGTGTAGCTAGTCATTACTTTAATAATTCTAATGCTTGTCATCTGATATGTGAGGTACATATATCTTTGTTTTATGACTGTTTCAGTACAGTAATAAAAGTCTCACTTTAAGAGAAGGACCAAAATATTTTTAGAGCTAATTAAGGTCATACAATATTTAAAAATTAATTCATGTATTTATACCATACCTTCTTCCAAAAAGGATTTATGGTCGTAATTACTACATGGCTGTATCTAACATTTATTGATCACTTATGACCCAGGCACTATTCCAAGTGGTTTACACAGATAAAAAATCATTTAATTCTCATAACGACTGTGTAAAGTAGGTACTTTATTATCCCTGCTTTATGAGTAGAAACAGAGGTAAAGAGATGTTAAGTAACTTTTTCAAGGTCACATAGCTAGAGAGTAGAGGAGCCAGGATTCAAACCCAAACATTTTATCCTCAAAGCCCACTGTTTTCTTAAACAATATCTTATTAATCAGTTAACCACTGCTGCATGACTGGAGATTATAAATGAGGTACCTAAACCATTCACTATTACTTTACGCTACACTTACAAGTTAATCAAAATATTAAATACATAAAATCTATTGTATTAAATTACACTCTGATAATTAAACAGCTTTAGATTATTCTACTGGAGAATAGGATACATAAGGAAGAATTAGTGAGCACTGAATAGAAAGTTTCTTTAAAGGTATTTCTTTATTTTATACGAATTGTCAGAGTTTTCTTTCATGAAACAGAGAAAATCTAGGAGAAAATCTAATTATTCGATAGTGGTATAGCATGTAGTACTTTGAATAATTTGGAAAAATGAACACTACAGTGATATCTACTTTTTTTCAGAAGTAAGTCAAATGACCCACATATCTTATAATGGGGGCTAAAAGGGAAAGATAACTGCTAATGGCCACAGATGAAGCTAATTTCCTATTCATCCTGCAACTCACCCAAGACATGTATTGTCCTTGTGTTTCATTTTTTTTGAATTGGCATACAGCAGGACAAGTGAAAACGGAGCTCTTTGAAATTCAAAAATGAGAAACCTAATATAAATATAGATAATCATAGTAGAATTTTATTTTTACTGAAAAGGAGACCACCAATTTATAGACACAAGTACTATAACTATCAAGCAATTTTATTCCCTAGTATGCTTAAACTTCTCTTGTTACTTTTCATTTCTTTCTTAGACATTGTATTGCTGATAATCAGTTATTAAATACTGAGCATTAATAATTATTGGTTTTGGTTTTAATTTATTTTAGTAAATTAGCAGCCTAATACTAAAGCCTTAAGGCAGAATTTTATTGATATATTTCCTAGGTCTGATACCTCAGGAACCCTAACTCTGACAGAAAGGGTTCTAAAACTATTTAATTCCAGAGAGAATTTTTCTTTTTTTAGAATTAATGCAAATGAAACTCTTAATGACTTAATGGCGCATTATCTATTCAGTCGACATGGGTGTACTAGGTGCTTGCTATGTGTATAGCTTTCCTGATCTGTAAAGTTCATAGTCTAGTTGGCAAGACATAGTACGATCACCACTGGAAAGCATCCATACGGTCCATGTGATTAAGGCGACATGGAATAGCAGGAATAACAAGGTTCCAAGGAAATTTTCAGAGGCCAGCATGTATACTAGTTCTGGCTCTGCCTGTACTTACCATAATGCTGGGAAAGTCAATTGTTTTCTAATCTGTAAAATAAGAGCAATGAATAAAATTACATTTGATACATTGTTAAGATTCAAAGATTCTATGATTTTGAGTGTCAGAATGATGAAGAAATGCTTTTGAGGGTCAGTGCAAGCTGGACAGGTCAAACAAAAAATCTTTAGATGTAAAGATAAAAGTTGGTTCTTAAATGGTAGATAAAATATACATAGGTTGCACACAGAGCAGAAGGGAATTCCAGGTTCTGTGGACACACAGAGAGTTGAAGAGGGAAATGCAGATGAAGTCAGCATTAAAATGGCTTGGAGTAGGGGCTGAACAGGATATTTTAGGAGTGGTGTTTTGAGTCTGGAATAGAAGTCATTCAGAAATACTGTTGTAATGAGTAGGTGGAGTCTTACTTATTAAGAATGGCTAAAGAACCGATTAGGGTTTTAGCTCAATCTCATCTTATCCCCCTGTGTCTCAGTTCAGATAAATTATTTTACGAGGCAGTGACATAATGAAATAAATAAATTCTATGCATATTAAAATTGAGAATGCAATGGAACATACTTTTATGCTATCCTTTTTAAAAAAGATTATCCCTATGTGTTTATGTTTTAAAAATACATTTTTTGTTATTCCTCATTATCCAAAACTTGAAACTTTCCATAGATTCTTTATTTGAATAAAATTCAACCCAAAACAGTAAATACAAATGAACCAGATACTCATGATATGGCAGTGCTCCAGCTGAGGGGACAATGGAAGTGGAATAGGGGATGAGGAAACTGAGTTAGAGGAGTGAGACCTCCTAGGTCTTCTCAATGCCCCGAGAACATTAAAACCCACCCACTACATAAGAAGTCAAATCTTTAATAATATAGGATGTCCAAAATAATGTTAATTGACTTGAGAATAATCCCATAGAACAGTGCTAGATATCTCTGTATATCTTGCCAGCTATTCAATATGTTTAGAAATATTCAGCTATTTAATCTTGAAAGTTTTAAATATTCACAGGTCATTTATGAAACCTAATTAGAAAAAGGTGCTATTATATTAAGGGTTTATTCTAATTATTTTCAGTACTTAGAGTTTCCCATTCACGAAAATGATCTGAATCCCAGATTGAACCTGGAAAATCTAAAATTATAATTTCAACTCAGAACTATGATTAAATTAAAACATATTTAAAAATAAGTCATTAAATGAATATGAAGTTTCACAAGTAATCTTATTAAAAGATTTCATTTGTATATTTTAGAGGGTATTTTGGGACTACTTGAATTACATTTAATAAATGTTTAAAATTCTGGACATGCCTACATGATACTATAGTAACTAGTTGGTTCATCAGTCATTTTACTGCAATTATTGTCTAGTTCAATTAAACATTTAGTCGAAGTAGTTGAATTCAATTAGTAGATATTTTAGCCAAAATAGTTTTGTCTTTAAAATGATCTTAATAAACAGTTGTTATGATTTCAGGCTTTTACTATAATGAAATCATCTGTGGGTATGTGCACACACACATCCATACAGACACGTATACAGATCCCCACATCCACCTCCATGGAATACATTTTCCTAATTGCATATTTCTAGTTTTCTATTCATCACATAAAATAGTATCTACAAATTAGTTGTACACATATATTAGAAGTCCTACTTTTGGGATTTATAAGTTATTCTTTCATAAATAACAGTTATTTCAGAC
>NW_011888987.1:2160864-2170864 GCF_000151845.1 Pteropus vampyrus | reverse complement strand
TGTAAAGTGCAATCCTAAGCTAACATTATCTGTGCAAGCACCATAGAAACATTTGCATATCTGCATAGATCTTACAACTGTACTTTTTACCTCCTTGTGATAAAGCTTTGTCTACCTGCAAACACAGTCAAAGGCTACAGCTGCAAACCAAAGCCAACTCTAACCATGGCCAAGAGCTCAAGGACAGAAGCAGCCACATGCTTTGGTCAGCCTTCTGTAACTTCAATTAGTACAAAGGGACCTTTTCCATGAACTACCTGCTGTTTTCTGATGACCTCTGGGATCTTTTCATTTAGCCCTAAACAAAGAATCAAATATGACAAAAACCACAACTAAAAAGTTAATTCAGTCACAGAGTAATCTTCTGAGGCCAAAAGTTCATCTAAATGTAATGAAGATTTGCTTTCATTAAAGACAGAGGTGAGAACAAAATCTGCAGTGGAAGTTATGATATGCTAGAAAGCAACAAATGTGGATCACTGACCAAAACGATTATGTACTTGATGCAAATGCAGATTGCATATTGTTATATATAGTACATTGTGTTTTTGTTTTCCCCCATCTAGTCACTTATTTTCAGTGGTGAATACATGTTGTTAGAAGATGTCTTGTATGGTCTAAATCTTTGTTGTGTACAATTTTTTATAATCTTAAGTTATAATGAAAAAACAAAAAGTAGGAACCAAACATAAAAGGTCTAGTAAAGCCAAAAATTAATTTCATATTGATTTTAAAGTGATCTAGCTGAGTTTTTACACTGAAAGCAAAGATTATAGCAATTGTAGTCCATGGTATTTATTTTCAGTCAAACCAAAGTTACATATAATTCTGCCTCTGCTTATACGGGATATTAACACTAACAATACACTCCCTTTCGAAGACTTGCACAGGCCAAATTGTTGGAATGCTGGTTTTCTTGACAACTCCAAACCCCAAAACTATGATAATGTATTATGATATAGTTGAAATTAGCATAGTCAGATGTTTGCTTAAAACAAAGAAACTTTACGTGTTGCTTTTCATGTGCTGTGCCAAGTCTTGATAATACTTTTTCCCCCAACCAAGGGACCTCATAACCTGATTATGGTTATTGCTTTACAAACAGTTTTGACAGAAGGTGGCTGCTAGAGCTTAACAAATGTGCCAGTTCCATGTGATGGAGCTGGTTCCTGCAAACTAAGCTCATTGTTTATTCTTTGCTGAAGTCAGCAAATAGAGTTAGAGAGATACCCAGTCATCTATCACACCAAATAAAAGGACATAACGGCTTTCAAAAGGGTTTTCCCACTTACCCAAAAGGCTTTCTGAAAGCTTCTACCTCTGCAAAAAAAAAAAAAAGAAAAAAAAGAAAAAAGAAAAAAAAATTAGAACAATTATGGCAGATTGCATGAAACGTGAGAACGTCATAGTAACTGCTACTTTTCATTATGTTTGTCTTTGGGTCATGATCAATGAACAGGAAGTTTACGATATGGTATCAAAGGAAAGATTGGTATTATGAAGGATGGTTTTCAGTCATCTAGGATCCTACTATAAGGATTATTTGAAGGGAAAATAGGTCTTTCAGGTGCATGTTCAAAAGGCTTTGATAGACTGAAAGTAACTGTGAGAGCTGTACCATCAGGAGGGTGGCCTAAGACTACAATGCTAAAGTATGCATACCTCAGTTACAAAACTTTTGAAAGGAAGTCTCAGCCACAGAATGCATATATCTGTAGAGTTTTGCATGGGTTTTATATGAATACAATTTTAAAAAATAGCTGCTTGCACATTATACCAGAAAAACCTCCAAAACTGCAATTGCTTTGAAAATAGATTTTAGGTTTTTTGGAGTTTTCTGAAATGCTTGGTCTGTATTTTGATAATTGTGCATATTATGTAAAAATGTTGGTGGACCCATAAATGACCAGACTTTTTCTAAGAAAAATGTTGCTTTAATGCACTTCATGAATTTTTACTCTTATATCATTGCTTGCTAGTAATAGCAAATCTGCTTTTCTGCATCTGCTTTGCGTAGCTATTGTAAGGCTTTGAACTAATGTATGTATTTATTGCTTGAACTTCTGTGCATACCTTATAAAGCATAATGTCTGACAATTTAAATGGCTCATGTATTCTTGCTTCTATCATAAGCAGATTATGGGGACTATGATCTTTTGTATACAGCAAATTTTAACTGTAGCACAAACATCTGTTTATGTATTGGTGGAATATACCTGTTTTATTTATCTTTTTTGAGGTAAACTAATTTTTGATACTTTTCATTACTGTGTACTATGTTCATACTTTGAATTCTCTGACGTTAGAAGTCATGGTTGAGAATTGTAACAGCTGTTATTTGTTCTGTATTCATGGCTTTCACTGCTGAATAAAATAAAGGACCAAACCTAGGATTTGAAAGAAAACTGTCTACCTCTAACACCAGGGAGTTATCAGATTTTATTTTACATAGTTTTAGTCTAAAAAGACACAATTGCTTAAACCTAGTAGGTTTAAGGCTTATATTCTATGTGGTTGGATTCACGGCACAGTTGTACTATTTGAAAATCAATTAAAATTTCATGTGAATGTTACAAGTATTTGGTAGAATAACCACTAACTGGGTTTTCTTTAGGTAACTCAGATATGGAGAAAATGTTATCAGCATTCTGCATCTACAGCTGCTTAACTTCATAAGAATGCACTTCTTTGAGATTAAAGAAGCGTAGAATAGTCAGCTAGGAGCAGAGCTACAGAAGTACACTTAAAATAAACCATCCTGTACTTTAACATCCCTGGGTAGATTCAGTTGCAAAATCCATTAGGCTATTTTGTAAAGTTTTCAAATTGGATGTTCATGTTTTGGAGAATTTGTGAGACTTCAGCGTACACATGCCAATATTAACATGCTTTTTGACAATAGCTTTATTAATGCCATAAAGCTATTGAAAGGAACATGACTTACCCTTGTTATTTCACGAGTTCAGGTTGCAATGAAAGGTTTTTTTATATCCATGAACTCTTGGCAGATCTTATCTAGCAAAATAAGAAGGATGTACATTTTCCTATAGAATTTAATGTATGAACAGTGAGTGTGTCACTGCCGTTGGATGTAAAAATGTATGTGAAATCATTTCATTCACTCGATTACATTCCCAAAGTATAAATAAAAAATCTAATTCTTTTTGACCTATTTATAACCCCTAAGATTTTATTTTTTCGGGGAGACCATTCTTCCCTGCCAGAGCCAAGTCATGCATTTGTGTATCTATGTTCCACAATTTGTTTAAAAGAATTTCCTTAGGAATCAGGAATTCATAAATCAAACCATACTCAAACTTAGTCAATAAAAGTGGTAGCTGCTTATCAAATACATTCCATTGAAAGCTATCTTCAGTTTCAAAATTGGCTTCCTCATATAATCATCTCATGTTTTTATGTTTTTATTCTAAAATAATTTGATAAAGTCTGAACCTTAAAAAATGGGAAAACATAATTATTTAACTTTATGACTTTATCCTTTTTTTTTTTTTTTTTTGGCTCCAAATATCAGTCTCACTCTTGGCATTCGGCTGTGATTTAGGAGGATACACAGGAATAAGTTAAGTACCTTTCCAAGGGAATGCTTCTTAGGCCTCTAGAGACCAGTCCCAGGCCAGGCTTTTATTAGTGGCCAAAATAGGCAAGATAAGGCCTCTGCAGAAGGAAAGTTTGCCTTTTTCCTTAACTTCAATATACTTATACCTGTCATAATTAGAAATAAAATGAAAATGAATATGTTGAGTATATTTTTATTTTACACATTATTTGTTTTCTGTCATCCCAGTGAGAGAGTACCAGACTAAAGAGCTTTCCACAAGATAAAAATTGTTTTAAAAGAAATGTGAACCTGAAGTTAATTTTCTTAAAACTTAGAGTTCATTTTTCAGTATCAGTTAGTTAAAAGTAAATGAATACCAACGTACCCCCGTCCAGTGCATTTATTTTGTTAACTCATTAAAGACTATATAACAAGACATGAATCCAGTCATCACATACTCTATTGCTCTAATATAAGGAGAACAATTTAGAGATTAAAATTGGCAATTTAAAGAAAAAAGGGAAACCAATTTGGCCAATGTTTTGTACAAAAACCTAAATTCAAACTCATGTCACTCCTAGTTTAAAAAGCACTGTTGCCCATATTTATTGTGTTGGGTCAATGAAGATTCAGCTGCTTTGTAAAAAGTGGATTACTAAATTATTTTGAATTTTTAAAAAATTAAATGAAAACAAGATAGCAATTTAAAATCTATCTAACCAGAATAGAAACAGATGGCATATCACACTCCACTCTTTTTCTTCAGGCAGGAGTAATGAAAGTTAAGTATCCGACCCTTTACTGCTTGAAATTTTTTCACAAAATGAGATTCAGGCAAATTATAACATTTAAATGCTGATGAAGGAAATGAGCATAGGCTACATGTTTTCATTATTAATAAGTTTTTTAATTGCACAAAAGCTTAAATATCAGAGTACAAGAACACTGCATGAGAATGTGTAACTTGAGAAAACAAAATGTGGCTTCACCCCAGTTTGAAAACTAATTCCCTTTATTCTCTGTTTAGTCACCATCAACGCAAATGAAAAGGAGCCATGTGACACCCGAATAAATGAAAAGATAGGTAGTAATAAGTACAGAGTTTACAATTTTCTGCGGAACCTGCAACTTAACATGGACTCTAATGTATTACTTAAGCCAATATACACACATGAACGTGTATACACATGCATACTTCAAAAATAAAACAAACCATAACTTTCAGCCCTAAATGTATATTGTTGATTTCACACTCTGTTATGGAGGTTCACTTTACAGTCTTTGAAATAAATATCAGCCAATCTATGTCCTAAAGTTGAAGCTGATCTTATCCCCTGAATTCATGGGTCTTTAGTTTCCAATACTCCTGTAGAAAATACAAACATTTACATAAAAAAAGTGATTGTCTCTCCCTTCATATTCGAGGATCATTAAGGTCAGAAGGTTTGATGGTGAACATATACAAAGGTGAGGATAAATAGAAAGGAGAAAAGAAAATGGAGAGTTATTAAAGAAAATGTGCCGGCTATGACCAGACATAATATGTATTTTTTCAACTCCATGTCATGATTCTAAAACTGAAGAAGTCATTCATTTGAAACTCGGATATCTATATCATTCTCTTCTCAGTCACTTGCAGTGCAGATCCGCTTGTGTTCAATAACAATTTGTTATTGCCCTGGGGGGATAGTAAAGAGTAACTAGCATGTTCCAATAATACCATTCAGGGGTTTTGATATGAGGAAAAACCCCGAGCCACCATTGTCTTCCTCCCTTGGGAGGCAGCCCACAGTTTTAGTGTCATGAGGCATGCGATATAACTGGATGGAAAACCTGACCTGCATTCCCTGATTAATTCTTATTTAAGTATATTTAAATGATGCTATAGAGAATGCAGTGTTTAGAAGTCACCAATCCTCTTTGATTCAATATGCTAAAAAAATTAATAAAAGGTCTCAGGAGAAAGCTATAAAATTTTAAAATGACATTTCTCTTAATATAGAGTTACTATGATCACGTATTCACATATTCTCCACAAATCAAAAATCAAACTTTTCAAGAAAAAAACAAAACAAAACAGGAAAACATGAGTGAGCACCAAGCTGATAATCCTTGAAATTGAACTCTACACCAACATTTAATTATTCTATTTAGTGCCCTTCATCAGAGAAAGGAGATCTAGACAGCTAATCTATAAGAAACCAAATCAAAAGAACTTCAGTAGAAATATTTCATCAAGAAATATTAGCCTTAGATATTAAAAGTCTTGTAACATCTCTCTAATAGCTAGTGAAGTTGAGCATCTTTTCATGTCTGTTGGCCATTTGTATCTCCTTGGGAGAAGTGTCTGTTCAAGTCCTCTGCCCATTTTTTAATTGGATTGCTTGTTTTTTGTGTGTTTGAAACTTTAAAAAAGTCATAATAATATCAAAAGCTTACTACCAACAAGCTTACTAAGCATTTATTTAGTTTTGCTCTCTCGGTAATAGAGATTCGTTCAAAGTTAATAAAAAAAGAAGAAGAATATTGCAAAGAATTAAATAAATAAAATTTAAAATTATCTTACAGATCAAATTGGTTTCCTAATAGCTGTGGAAAGCTGTGTGAGCTTTATGAAATAATCCAATATTTTGGTTGTCTCCAGTCTCCGACACCTAGTTCTCACAAATAGTCTCTTTATTTGGAATGTTGATTTAATACTCATTCTGATGCATAATCAGTTATGCCTGTTATTTGACAGTATTTATTTCACCTTTCATTTTCCCATCATCTTAGAAATAATCTTATAGTAGCCTCCACCACAAAATGGAAATATTTCATTAATTTGCTTCTCTGCATAAATATAAAGCTGTTATTATTGGATAATGAGTGTATCAGTACTTGTCATTTTGTTGAAGGAGCAGTCTTAGGGAGATAACCGTCACTATTCTAATTTTCTAAAGGGGACATCTGGCACTACAGTTGTTCTTTCTAGCATTTCGAAAAATTATTGTGTCACTTGAAGAGCATATACGATACATAAAATATGAGAGATAGACATTGAGATCAAGCCTCTAAAAAGATTTCAAGCTCCTCGGCAGACGTTAAATGATGTATCAGGGTATATTTCCAAGAAATCTAATCAAAAGCAGGAGGAAAGTGATGTATCCAGGTATATTTCCAAGAAATCTAATCAAAATCTGGAGCAAAGTGTTTCTACATCGTATGCCATAGAACTCAGAAATAATGGTTTGAACAAAAGAAAATTTATTTTCCATAAATCAGATCTCTTGTGAGCAATGATATTGAAGCCCATAGGAGGCTAATAGGTGGAACTGTCACATTTAGTGATCTTTTAAAATTTTATTCAAAAAGTAGATTTCAAGTCAAGAGCTTTACTTTCCCACAGGGCCATAAAACCATCCACTTATCTTTTGACTTTTAGGAAAACACTGATGGTATTGAATAATTCAAAATATTCTTGACTGAGTTTTAATAGAGCCCTTTTCAGTGCAAGAGGCTTTCTATCCCAGCCCATTGTCAAGAGAGGGCATTGATGGGGGGCTAACCAGCTGGGACATATTGCTTCTTATGCTGTCCACGGGGATGGAATTGAATGTAGGATCTGGGCCTGACATGGAAAACTGGTTTCATGTAATTTGCTAACTCTGATTGATTCATAGCGGCTACTTGGAGTGCTTGGCACATAGTAGAGGTTTAATAAATACCTGATGATGGATTATGAAACCATCTTCACTTTACAAGAAAATGTACCATCATCCACTAGTGACTTCTGCCACAAGAATAAGAAAGGGAATAGGGCATGAGGTTCACTGTGCCAATCTGTGTTTGGTGCCTCAATGGCAATAAGATCTGAGAAGTATTCACACACCATGGGCCAGGAGGGGTATCAGTGAATGGGATCTATGAGTTGAGAATTATTTCAAATTGGGGTGTTCGGTGCTAAAAAGGGTAAGTAGAAAGTATAATTGGTGAGACTATTATATTTGGTAAATTCTTGTTAGCCATTAAGCCCTAAACATTGATCTCTGTATTTATTAGTCACTTGGGGATTATCCAAAATGATTCTCATTCTTAGGGAATTGGAACACATCTCAGTTATACACAGGAAGGGCTTTCATTGGAGGCTGAAGTTTGACCTATTTGGGCTGCAAGACAGTTTCCTTATTCTCTCATTTGTGTCTGAAATCTATATTTGCCATATAGAAGTGAGCTTTTGGATATAGTTGTCTTTTTCTCAAAATGCATAATGTAGTTTCAGCTCAACAGCTTCTTCTGTAGCAGTGTTAGATGAAGGGAGCTGGGAGGACCTGCACGCACGAAGATCCCTAAAGCCCTATTATATATATATAAAATGCGTTTCATGTGGCCCTGCACTATTTTTTTGTTGTTGTTCTTTAAGAAAGAATACTCAGTGAAGTCCTACCTTAATGAAAGTTCTCAGTTAAAACTTGACCATGCTTATCTATCCATGTTTCTCAGATCTCACCTAGATAAAGAGGTAGCTGATATGAGTATCTGTCCTAATAGTAGTTTCTGGATACAATTCCTGCTATTCTAATTTCTGCAATTCCCGTTCCTAAGGCCCTTGCTCTTGCATCAAGTCAATTCCCTGCAGAGTCTGAATCTCACTGTGACAATTGTCCCTCTCAGTGGTTGGGTCTGCCTTTATTTTTTAAGTTCCCTGGCTTGCCCCATATTCTGATTGTTCTGACTTCCACAGTAACTCTGTTGGAGGTTTTCATCCTTGCCAGTGGTTTCCCCACTATTGAGGAAGAGTTTCCCTAAGAATAAGCATTTGGGCTCTGGATTGACTTTTGAACTCAGCCTCTCTTCATACCTGGATTCCCAACCCCTGTGGTAGAGTCACCTATCAGCCCCGTGTATATCCTGGGCCTTTAGCCCAGGCTGTCTCCCATACAATCCAAATGCCTCTGCCCAAGTCCTGGTGATGTATGCCGTTACTCTGACTCAAAAGGGAAGAATATGATGGAGAAAGCCAACTGAGAGAATTAGCTTCAGTATCTGGCATTGTAAGTAAGAAATAAGTCTGCATGAGCACTCACTCTGTTAATTTCTATATGCCAAAATTTATGAGTGAGTCCCAGGAGATTAAGAATATAAAGGTTAAGAACTTGATGTTTATTCCCATAACCAATAATTGACTACACTGGGTAGAATTTCAGAAAAAGTAAAAAATCTAAGCTCATTGGATGTGTTCATTTGCAAACAGTGAGAGTTAATGTTAAGTGTTATATTATTCTTTTCATTGATTACTCAAACTCAAAATCATGAACATATAAAACGTTCTAGGATGGTCATTCAGTCAGGTAAGGTGATATCATCACTTCTCAATAAGATAAACTATATTTACAATGCTGAACACCAGAGGCATTAAGTAAGTATATAATCATCTTTAATACTAAACCTCCATTTTCATTAAGAGACACTTAAAATCTCCTTGATATACTTTATAAATATATTTTAAAAATATTCCTCTCAGTACTTATTTCAACTCTGTTTATAAAGCCTAGAGTTAAAACAAAATAAAACAAAACAAACAAACAAACAACCCCTCCATAAACAAGTGGTGTTCACCAGCCTCCTTCCTGGAGAGTGCCCAGTAGGCCTGTCCCTCAGACCAATGCAAAGGTGTCTCTTTCAGTCTGGATGCCTCTCCAGCCGCTGCTTCTACATTGGGCCCTGGGGTAGGTGAGTCTGCAAACAGGGCACCAGCTCTTTAAGAGCTGTCTCAGATCACCATAGCCTATGGGATTCCAGCAGCCCATTGATTTTCCATGCTAGATGTTTTGGAGGATCATTTCTCGGGCGCAGGTCTTAAAAGATTCTCTAGATGCCAGGGACTATCCTAAGCAAATTCTCACATGTCTTATTTGATGTAACAACCATTCTATGATATGAGTAATTTCCTCATTTATCAGAAGGTGAAACAGAGAGTTAGAAAGGGCTACAGTGATACCACTAATGTCGCAGAATTAGCAAAGAACTGAGATTCAAAGGTAAGGTGTCTGTTTTCCCACAACTGCTTACACATGAAATGCGAGTTTGATTTTGCACATGGAAACATTTTAATGAAGAAATGATAAGTAAATTCTCATTAAAGTTGAAATTCTGAAACACTAACATTACCTGGATTACAGAATCATTATATACAACAGCTGTAGAAAGTGATTGCAAGAGCAAGCCTTTTTAGAGAACAAAATTCATGTTTTTATGACAGACATGATGGCTGTTTTTATCTATCTATCTATCTATCTATCTATCTATCTATCTATCTATCTATCATCTATCTATCTATCTATCTATCTATCTATCTATCTATCTATTATTTTTTTGTAACAGAATTTTTTAAATTAAAAATTATTGAGGTGACATTGATCAACAAAATTCAGTTTCAAGTGTATAACACTCGACATTTAA
>NW_011888987.1:2119498-2160639 GCF_000151845.1 Pteropus vampyrus | reverse complement strand
TATCTATCTATCTATCTATCTACCTATCTATCTATTATCTATCTATTTATTTATTTTGCAGTACTAGTAAGTTTTATTTATTTTTTTGTAACAGAATTTTTTAAATTAAAAATTATTGAGGTGACATTGATCAACAAAATTCAGTTTCAAGTGTATAACACTCGACATTTAACATTATGTCATATATATATTGCATTGTGTGTTCACTACCCATAGTTAGATTTCCCTCTGTCACAAAATATTTGACCACTTTTACTACTACCTCCCTCCCTCTGGTAACCACCAATCTACTGCCCATGTCCATAAGTCTCTGTTTGTCATGTTTGTTCATGGTGGCTGTTTTTAAATTCATTTCTTTGTAGCCTGTTTAATTTCTCAAATGATTGCGATAATACCGTGACTGCTGTTTTCTGGCTCCCAATGAATCGATGTGTATTATTTTTGTAAATTAATCTCCAACATAATGTGTCCAACCTGCTGTAGCAATCTTAGTGGGGGCTGCAACAGGGCTGGACACCAGAAGACAAATAGTCAGAGCCTGTGGTTTACAGTCATTGTTATTTTGGAAATAAAGAGCCTCATCTCATGAAACTTCAGGTGATGCAGACATTAAACCCATATCTGCCACAGGCCTATCTGAAGATATGTTTTTTGAAGTCTAGAACCATGTGTCTTACTCATTCTCAATACTCAGAACTGACTTGGTGGCTAGCACAGGAAGGTACTCAGAACAATTAATCACATGTAAATGACTTAATTTAAATCACATTTAAATGAACTAGACAATCAAACAAAAACTCATAAACACAGACAACAGTTTGTGGTTACCAGAAAGAAAAGAGATGGGGAGATAGAAAAAGGTTAATGGGGTCAAGCATAAGGAGATTTGCCCTTTGGTGGTGAACACACAATGCAATATACAGGTGATGTATTATAAAATGTGCACTTGAAATCTCTACAATTTTATTAACCAATGTCACCCCAATAAATTTAATTAAAAAATGTAAATAAAAGATGTGGTTTAATGTAAACATGTAAGCTTTTTCATCAGAAGTTGTTTCATTACTAAAACTACTTCTATTATCCACTGTGTTTCTTTTTCTCTTTCTTATCTATTTTATGTGGTGTTTGGCGGTATAATAAACCTTATATCAGTTGGCTAGCTTAATTGAAAAATGTTTTGAAAAGTTAAAAAGCATGACAAAACATATTGAAAACAATTTCCATACCAATTTTTTCCTTCTGTTAATTCAGTTGTAAGAAATGAACAAAAGCATTACCAACCAAAGCTTTTAGCGGAAATATAATTGCTTACACATCCAAATACATCAACCAAGTTTGCAACAGGCGATTAGGCAGCCAATTGTGTTGAAAATGTGCTTGCTCATTCAGAGGAGACCACGCCCCAGGGCTTACCCACTTGCTCCTCTTCAATCCTGAAGTTCAGTTAGCTCTGGTTTATTCCCATTAGCTACTTGTTGAAAATATAATGGGGCCACCAGGTAGTAAGAATCATTTGAGTACAAATGAAAGAGTCAACTCCAAAAATCCCACACTAGTCAGGCCAGTAATGTCTCTCCAGCCTTTTCTAATAACTCTAGCAGTGTCTTTCTATCCAAGGATACCGGTATTTAATGTATTCAGTTATGTGCCAAGTGCTGTGAATGGTATATTATATTTAAAACATATGATGTCACAGATGTAGATCAAATTCTATTTTTTTTTTTTTTTTTTTAGTTTACATATCATATGTATGCTCACTCAATTTGAAAGAAAAGCAGGGCCAGGTTATACATTTGGCCTCAGGTACAATTCCTCATGCTCATCTCCCCACCTGAAGTTAATTTCATCTTCAATTCTCAGGTGAATTTGATGGAAGCCCAGCTTTTCAAGTCCTGAAAGTCTTTTCTAACTGATACTACTACTGATTTTTTGGAAGGACTTGGAATGTGGCACAGCCACTGTTCATTTCTCAATTTTATCTTGAATGTCAAAGTAAAGCAGGACCATCTTTTTTCCTTCTGAGAGTACAGAGAGAAATATTTTGCAATAGCTGGGCTTCAAGTATTCAAAAAACAAGCTGGCAGGCAACTGTCCCATCCTTTGGTCAAATAACCTTTAGCTATATAGTTGATTACTTAACACATCATCCTTTAAGATCAACCCAGCAGTGTTGAGATCAACTATATGTTGGAATTTAGTTCGTCTGGGATAATAAGTGCTAAATGTTGTTCTGCTTTCCAGCAGGCTATCACATAAAATGCAGGAGAAGAAACCAGGAGGCTAGCTAGCCAACCAGGCAGAAAAAGTAACATGCCTTCCATTTAGACAATGAATTCCATTTTCTTTTCCCCAAGTGTTTGTTAATTTCCTGGCAGTCATGCCCTAGATAGAGCGTACTGCAAAAACTACACATTTACATGCCAAGCTGACTGTTAAACTCTACATTAGTTTCCAATTGCTGATCTAAGTTACTCCCAACTCAGTGGCTTAAAATAACACAAATATAAATTACCTTACATTTGATCAACATGGGTCTCAATGAAGTAAAATTAAGGTGTCAGCAGAGCTTCCTTTTCTCCTGGAAGCACTAGAGAAGAAATCAGTCGTTTTCCTATACCGGCTTCTAGAGGCTTCCCATAGTCCTTGGCTTGTGGTTTCTCCCTTTTTATCTTCAAAACCAGCAACAGTGAGTCAAATCCTTCTTTTATCAGTCTGACCTCTTCTGCCTCCCTCTTCTATTTATAAGGACTCTTGTGATCATATTGTGCTCATGATGATAATCCAGAATAATCTCTTTTAGGTATAGCTGATTATCAACCTTAATTCCATCTACATCCTTAATTCCCCTTTGCCATGTAACTGAATATATTCACGAGTTCCCAGGATTAGGACATAGACTTATTTGGGGAGCCATTGTTATGCTTACCATGGACTCATTTTTCATTTTGACTGATAAACATAAAAAAGGTTTTTTCAGCTAGAATTTCTAAAAGCTACCTATGGACAGTAGATAGGAAAAAGTATCTTCCAGCCAAGTCCATTCTTTGCTCTTTGCTCTCACCAATATCTTTAAATGGTTTTGCTAGTACCCTGCAGATTTTAAGATTCAACGATCTCTGGTTCCATATTGTCTGTATTCTAACTTCCCTGAGCCCCTTACCTCCCCACTTGCCTTTGTGTGGGCAGTGAAGCTCTGCTCTCAGTAACGAGCCCCTCTGCCACACAGCAGACCTTTTGAAGAGTACCTACTTTTCATCATGCCAAAGTATGAGTGCACACACGTTTACATTTGCCTTTGTTCCCTCCAGGCTTCCATACCTCATGAGTTGCCTCTGCTTTTAGGGGGAATTAAGGTAGCAGACCTCAACAGCATTCTGTTTCAGGGGTTGAGGAGAGGCAGCAGAGAGGGGATTTAGGTTTTATCCAATGACCATCTCTTTCCTGGGTATGCCCTCACAGCAGCTGGAGGGCTTGGAGGTGCTAAGCCCTCTGATTTAGAACTACACAAGTCTGAAGGCTGAATATTTTCTATGAAAGGCCTTCATCTTTGGAATTCCCTCTCTAAGGCTATTGACCTAAATGGCCTGAAGTAAATTCTATCTCACTAGTAAAGTGGATTTCACAGTTAATATGGCCAAGCTGATTTGGATTATTTATTTTTAATATTAGCCACAGTTGTAAAACTCTCAGATGTGTGCAGGAATTGAATATATCTTTAGAAATCTCAGGAATAAATAGCACTACCTGGAACAGGAGAGGGTTTGAATATAATCTTCTTTTTGTATTGCCAGTGACTTGGCTCTAATACTGAATTGCAGCCTATGCTCTGTGGTTATTTCTTCCATGTTGTTTTTTGTCAAGCGAAACTGCCTGACTTGTTTCTGTGTTTAATTACTTAGAGTTAATCTTTATATATCTTGATAGCAATTGACTGACAAAAATAAATGTAAATAAAGCAGATGGTATACCTATATATTGAATCAGCTGCACTAGTCTGTGTGTGTGTGTGTGTGTGTGTGTGTGTGTCAGGTACGGGGGAGACCAGAGTAAGGTGAATGTGAAAGAAGTTATTAGCTCTCCAGCAGGGGCAAAGAGAAAAGCCAGTTCTGTCAAAAGTGAATGTTGAAACAAAAGAAAATAACCCCATCCCAAATGCTCTGGGCTGAATCGGCCTTCCTGGGGTCTTATTCTGGTTCAGAGATAGCTCTGTCCTTGAAGTACTCTCTGTTGAGTGACACTAGTCCATGGTATCAAGTAGTGTTTAAAATACCTAGATTAAAAGAGTTCTGTATTTAATGTCTTAGCTCCAACAGGTATATAAACCAAAATGAACTTGCAAATTTCATTGAAGCTTTATCCTCTAGGCCAGGCTAGTCCCTAATGTCACAATTTCCACATTCCTGACAAAGAATCTTTTACTGTAACCAAGTTCCTGTTCACAGTTGGCAACTGGCCCATCCAGCGGGGGAAGGTGACTTTAGTGGTGTCCTCGCTCTTGCAGGGGTGCAGGTTAACATCCTCCTTGGGCAGTGAAGGGACTAATATTCTGTTCTTTGTTCAAAGCTCTGAAGGATCAATGTGTGAGATGTGATACTCGAGTTGATGCTATTCCTGTCCTGAAAGTATTAACTCCATTTCCCTTCCCAATGGAAGAGTGAGAGGATATGACTCTTGGCTCAGCACTGCCCAAGTAAATACTTTTTATCAAATTTCAGCCTAACATGCATTGATGTTTCAATTAGAACAAATAGAGATTCATGCTAATTCAAAATAGGGCATGGATTTCAATTACATTTAGACCAAGCCATGCAGCTGTTTTTATAGCTCTGCTTGACTATACATGGCCAATGTGTCCCTTAGCTTGGCCACCACCTCAATGGAAGCCCACTTCTAGTCAAGCTGCTCTTGGAAATGCCTAGCAAATCTTGCATCTCTAGCAGAATTTTTGCACTTAAGGAATGGCATATTTATAGATCCCATAATGCCTATCTATAGAGTAGTAATGGAAAAAATTGCTTTATTAGGTTTTTGACACAGGAAATAAAAGCATTGGTATGAGTGCACAGCTATGGTCCTTTCTCATGAGGCCTTTTCATTAGAAAAAGTCAGGCATAAGAGCACAGTTGTAGGTGATGTGGTCAAAGATGGCTGAACTCGGAAGCAGATTCAAGTTGGACCTGCTGAACTGAATGAATCTGCTCAAGGCCTAGCAGTGAGTTGGAGGTTCTTCCCTTGGTATACAATTCTCTTCTTCAGGATGAGAGCAGGATGATCACTGTCAGGGATGTTCTCAAAATTAACTTGTCCTCAGCTTTGGACCAGATGGGGTCTGTAGTTCTACATACCGATAGAAAGGATTTCAGCATCTCAAGTCCTGATGGACTGAATAATTGATGATTGCTTTGTGGTTTTTTTCTAGCTTTATTGAGATATAATTAACAAATAAAATTATAAGATATTTAAAGCATACAACATAGTGATTTAAAATATATCTACATTGTGAAAAGAGTCTTCTGTCTATTAACACATTCACTGATTTCTTTGTTTGGTAGAATAGCCTAACTCATCAGTCTCAGTGCAGTCTGCCCATGGTACTCTGACCTGCTTTTATTACCGTGCTTACTCTGGACCCTGCCTGGTGCTTACCTAAGACAGGCCCCACAGACCTGAACTGACATGCTACAAAGCATATGCTAAATACCTCGAAATCACCTCCTAGGCTTTATTGTTTTTCCTATTAATTAGCAAATATGGACCAACGTATGTATGATGGCCAACAATTTTTCTTTAAAGTGTATTCCTGTTATGTGTCAAAGACAGAAGCAGCTTTGTTTTAACTGTTGGCTTTGTCCTTGCAGCTAAGAAATTGTCCCCAGCACTCACCTGGATATCTTGCTCTGAACTTTCATTGCTCAACTGAATCCACTTCTATACTCATTATAAATCATGTAAACTTATTTCAGTGTCCAACTGATGTTCTATGGCATGATGAATCCAGAATTCTGGTTTGAAACATGTTCCATCAGCCCTGCAGTCTGTATTTACTGCTTTGTCAGGTCTTCCATACCTCCATGTGATGCTCTTTGTTAAAAGGAATTGTGCTTTTTATCTTTAACCTTTTAACTTATGTGGCTGGGGCCCCTTTCATTTGACTCATGTTGCTGCTCAAAGTTACCCTCTCTCACTTCTTTTAACGTCCTTTGCTTTACCAAGATTTCGACAACTTGGTGGCATTCCTACTGTGGTCTCATTATTGTCTGGTTCTGAACTAGAATCATTTCCCCTGATTTTTATTCCCTGGTGTATTTTTGCATTCTGGAATACTTTACTGCAATATCTTATTGTAATTAGACACTTGGCTAAAGGTTAGACATTTTTACCTCCATAATTTTTGGACCCTTGCATCTTTGTCAAATTATCATCGAGAATGCAGTCACAGGAAAATGATTTTGTCCTTACCTTCTCCCACCTTCAAAGTCTATTTATAAGTCACTTGTCTCTCCATGTGGTTCTGCTGACCAAGTCATACTTGATTTAATTGCCTATCTTACATTGAAATTAGCTGCAACTCCTTCCCATTCTCCACTCACCTTTTAACCCCTCATGGCTCTATTCTTATAGTTTGATTATGCAGTTATTCAAATGAAATGAATCAGATATGAATTAAGTCATTCAGGTTGTGTCTACACAGATAAACACTGGCGTGGGGATTAAACTACAGGAGCAGGTTTTGAGCCATAGATTTAATTTGAAAATGAATACCTTCTCTTTCTTTAGTCATCTGATGAGAGAAGCAAAAATGGCATGATTCCTGATTGTTTTATAGTGCATCAGAATTGAAAATATCTGTTCCATTTGGGCACCATCGATTTTTTCTCTAGATCCTTGTAATAATTCCATAAGTGATGGGGTGAAATCTTCAGGTTGAAGCATACTTCTAAATTTAGCATGTGTAGAACTCACCTACAAATCGGCCCCATTATCACAAATGTACTGCTCTGGTCAGTGGACTAACTTAAAAAAATTTTATTTGAATAAGTCATAATTACTACTGATGGTAAGGAGGCTACACTCAGAGTAGAAATTTTGCCTCAACTTAAAAGAACATTTTGGTGAACATAACTTTGACATTAATAGCACCTCCAAATTCAAAAGGTAGGGTCTTGGAGAGGAGCCTTTCTGGCCCTTTGGGTGTGCTCAATCCAAGTTAAAGATCTCTGAAGTAGGTTGTGTCCATATTCTGTTGAATTCTCTGAAGTCAAAGGGTCTGCCCCAGTGAGGAGACCAAGCCACATGATTATTTCTCCTCTGTCCCCTAAATACTGAATGACACTAAGGAAGTCCAGAGGATAATACATTCATAAACACACTAAAATACAGGGTTGAAGTGAAGGATTAGCATGGAGATAGCAAGAATGAGTATCTGGAAAGGGTCATAATGATGGAAAATTCAGAATGGAGAGAGCTATAGAGAGACAAGAGTAGAAGAAGCAAAAGAAATTTTTTACCACAGAGTTTTCTAAAGTGGGCAGATATTGAGAACAGGATTGGAGCAAGAGACAGAAACCAATATAATGGACTGAAGGCTTAACTACAGAATGTCTATGCTGTCCCGTATTGCTCACACTCATCTCTAAGCCTGCTTCTACCACAGTGCTATTCTCCAGGTTGAAGTTAGAAAGATCTTCTCCAGTATAATAATCTACCACTCATTTCTATCACATAACTTTTAGGGAAAAAAAAAACAAAAATCATTTTCTCTATTTGTCTGAATTGCATATTTGTATGCTATGCTAATATTATCTTTATTATAAAACATAAAATAGAAATTCTTAAAAATAATGAGAAAATTCTAAATAGGAATTCTAATACAGGCTTCTTTCAGTAAACATTAGAATACATCTTTGAAAATTTTGATGTTTCAAGTAAAAATATTAATCGTGAGCATATCTCCTTATTTAACTGAGAATCATAACATGTCAACTCAAAACTCCCAACCAGTTTCCTAAAATGTATCTAAAACATAGTAAACTAACTACATATAAGTAAGAAATATTTAAAATGTAAAATGCTGTAAATACCACTTCCTGATATCTGAAAAGTAGAGTTATTAACAAATAGCTGTTTTGAGTACATGACATACTCTGTGCTTTGGAGTAGGAACACATCATTTTTGTTGACACTTGAAAGCTCTTTAAAAACATCTATATGTGATTCTAAGATATATTTCCAGAATTTTCCATTATTCAGTTTAAAATGTATTGAATATTGGGGATGTAAATATATATTTTTCTTGTATTGAGAATTGTATAGAGAATTTGTATTGAGAATTATAAGTGTTCGATGAAGATTGGGTATTAAAATCCAAGAGACTTTCTGCAGGGCTATGCCTATATTTTCTTTCATTACCCCAACAGAACAACTTTTGTACCTGAACAACTTTTGTACCCTGAGGTGAAATTGTTCCCTTTGGAAGCTACTGCTTTCTAAAGACTTCAGATAGTCTACAAGAGAGGTTAGTGTAGGAGTTGCCATCTTAGATTAAGGACTTCTTCATAGTAGCAATGGCTAGTGGAGAAGACATTCATGTACCCTCAGGTGAAGTCTGCTGTCCCCAAACCTTGTCTGCATGCCAAGAACTAGCAGTTTTTCTTTCAGGTAAGAGCATGACTCAGATATAGAAACCCTGTGACAGTTACCTAGTTTGTAATCTACTCTTTCATTCAAGTGCATGAAGGCAAAACCATGTGGTCGATATCATTTGAGGATAATTGGCAGCATAAGAGGGGAGGGAGGATAGGGATGAATAAGTAGAAACAACAGACACTGAAAAATGGATAATTTAGGAAAGAAAATATAGTGTTTTTTAAAAAATTATTATCCTACATAGAATGAAGAAAATATAATACCTATATAATAAGAACAAACTACAAAGAAAAGGGATCACAGAATAAGAAAGAATTGATGAAAATTTAAAACACAGATTGCCAAATCAGCAAAAAGGTGAAAAGAAAAAAATTGAACAAATCATACAGAATAGCGAACAGAAGAGAGAGAGACAGAGACAGAGATGTAAATGTGAAAAGCAAAAGCAAAAACAAAAACAAACAAACAAAAACCCCAAGGGCATAAAAGGTTATTCAAGAAATAATAGTTGAAATATTTTGTGTTTATGTTATTACTTATATGTTAAAATAATATAATACAAAATTACTCAATGAATTGAATAATAGTTTAGAACTGTTTTTGTTTGTTTAAACAGAGAAAAGAAGATTTTCTTTTGCTTAGAATTATAAATATTCCAGGATAGAAGCCTAAGGATCTCTATAATTCATATGAAATTGTTGAAGGAGAAGTCAGGAAAGAAAACAGCTTTCTACTTTTTCCTTCTTTCTATGACTTCTGTTCACCCTCAAGTTACTGAGGAATACTCTAATTTCTGGAGAAAGTCACTCCCTTTCATAGTAGAAGAAAGGAAGAGAGCTGTTGAGGAGAAACCCAGCAAACTGTGCAGGAATTTCATTTGCTATTAAAAAAACAAGGATTTATTGGCACAGGTCAAAGCTGAAGGCATTTCATGGTAGATATATTTAATCAGAAATTTTCTCACTAATGTTCCAGGTGCCTATTTAACTCTATGCATGGTCACCTTACCATCTCAGTCTCAAACCACTATTATCCAGGAAGGATAATTTAGCTATCTGTATGGGAAAAAAATCTCTGGCATTTGACAAGATAATATAGGGTCTGAAGGGAGTGTTCAATGAAATACCATGGGTCAATGGACTTAACAGCTCCAAGAGCCTGGTGTTATAAAAAAAATTTGGGTAAGTCAAGCTGGAAAGAGGTGGAGGAGTCTGCTCTCTTTCAGAGTAGCTCTGGGCAAGCTGTACTAATCCTGGATCTCATTAAGGAAGGATGAGTGTTACTGGGGAGACTGTATCAATTCTGGGACAGGCCTGGAAGTCTAAGTGGGCCTGAAACCACCAAAAGTTGTTTATGGTCATTATAAGTCATGAGGAGTTCCAGTTTAATCTGAGACCCTCACCTCTCTCTCCAATTAGGCTACAACTGACTGAGCCTCAGGATTCTACAGAGAAAGGCAATATTCACCTATGGTTACATATCATGACATTTGTTAAGTATTAGATTTCAGAATCTGAGCCACCTTATTTCTTCAGTTCTCACAATGTCCCAGGAAGTGAAATGCATAATATGCAATAGGATTTGTTTTTTCACATTTGTCTTTTGATACATTTGAATAAAAAATTGTTAAGCATGACTTTTATTTTATTACCTATGGATTAATAAGTGTTTTACTTGTATTTATACTCTAGTTGTGAGTATATTCATGTGTTATAATAAATTAACATTCTCCGCATAAATAGTGTCCTAAATTATGCTGCCTAAGTTTGCTGGTATTTTATGATTTGCCTCATAATGATGAGATTTTACCACCCTAAACGTATCTGACTGGTTATTACAATAGTAATGTTTAACATTTTAAATAAACAATATAACATTTAGAAATAGATTTTGATTTAAAGCAAAAGAACTTACTAAAACATTCTAACTCCATATTTCAATTACTCTATAATTAGTAGTATGATGTTATATAGAAAATAGAGGCAATATTAGAACACTTCCCTGAGTATATGAAGATGAAAAACATGCAAGAATGGTTTGAAATAGATTGACTTGAGAAAAAAATCATTGAAAACACAATTTAATTAAAAGAAATTTATAGCAGATTAGCTTTGCCATTACTTTTAGTAATTTTCAAAAACACAACAAAACTACATTATTGCTTGGTGCTTTCTATTATCTTATCTTCATATGTATTAATTTGTTAATTACACTTTACATAAATCAGTGAAAAACAGCTTAATTTGTCTAAGCATGGAGGAATTTCTAAGCTACAAAGAATCACTTTCTAGGTTTATTTAATTGCTCTGTGGCCCCCAAATAATCTCACCAGTAAAATACAAAGAAAATATTTATTTAACTATACAGTACCCAAATATAAAGAAATTTTCAGATACCAAAAGTAGATATTTTTCTCATATCTGAATTAAGATATGCTAATGTCATATCCATACTTGCTTATTAATGATCACATGTATATTCTTATCACAAGATAATTTTAAATCATCTAAAAATAACATTTATATTGCATTTGCATGAAAATAATTTTGGAGGCTGATTTTTCACCTGCAGTGAAACAGTCTATACTTATAAGTCTGAGGTTATTGTAGTAACTTGAATAGTATTAGTCCCAATATCCATGTCTACCCAGAACCTCAGAATGTAACCTTCTTTTGAAATGGGGTCTTTGCAAATACAATTAGGTGATTTAAGATAAGGTTATACTGATTTAAGGTGGACTTTAAATCTAATGACTTGTGTCCCTATTATTAAATAACAAATGAAGATTTAGTGTATAATCTTTTCTACTAAAATTGTAAGCTTCCCAAGGACAGATACAAAATCTTGTTCATTTTGAGCAGTAGTGAACATTTGGCTTTGGTTTGTTATTCTTCTTGCTTTTGGTTTTCTTTTGCTTTGACTTTTTAAAAAATTCTAACTGATACCTCCACAAAATCTAGTTAAGCATGAAGTAGCTGAGCATGAAGAAGCTGCTCAGAGCAGCAATCTGTTCTCAGAGAATCCATTCTCAATATTTGGAACAGAGAATTCTGGAGAGCTCACAGAACCTTTGAGAAGACTGGAGAAACATGGTCAAATCCTTGACACAGAACTGGCCTGATGAGGAACCCACTATCAACAATAGCCAAATGGTAGACGCAAGATATATGATTTGCAAACATTTTTCCCATCCTGTTAAGTTGCCTTTCACTCTGTCAATTGTTTCCCTTGTTGTGAAGAAACTTTTTAGTTTGTGTAGTCCCATCTGTCTCATTTTGTTTGTGTTGTGTTGCTTGTTCTTCTGGTGATATAGCCTAAAAACCATTGCCATGTCCAATGTCAAGAAGCTTACCCCCGTGTTTCCTTATAGGAGTTTTACAGTTCAAAGTCTTACATTTAAATTTTATGTTTAAATCTAAATGTCTAATCCATTTTGAGTTGATTGTCGTGTATGGTGTAAGATAAACATCTAACTCCATTCTTTTGAATGTAGATATCCAGCTTTTCCAGCACCTTTTTTTGAAGAGAGTGAGCCGCATATATGATAAGGAATTAATATCTAAAACATATAAAGAATTCTTACAACTACATGGAAAAAATAAATAAGTAAGTAAGTAAATAAATAAATAAATAAATAATCCGATTAAAAAATGTAAAAAGGACTTTATTAGACATTTCTCCAAAGAAGACATACAAACAGCCGAGGTACATAAAAAGATGCTCAACGCTAATCATCAGAAAATGCAAATAAAAACCATAATAAGATATCACTTAACACTTGCTAAGATCACTATTATAAAAATATATAATGAAAGATAACAAGTAATGAGGATGTGGAGAAAATGGAACTCTTATACGTTGTTGGTTGGAATGTAAAATGGCACAGCCACTACGGCAGTTTCGCAAAAAATTAAAATAGATTGTGTTATGATCCATCAACCTTACTACTGAATAGATATTCAAAATAATTAAAATCAAGATCTTGAAGAGATATATTCATTGCATTCCCATGGTCATGGTAGCATTATTCATAATAGGCAACATATAAAAACAATGTAAATGTTCATCGACAGATAAATGGATAAAGAAAATGTGGTACCGTAGTCTCCCCTATCTTGATTTTGCTTTTCCATGAATCCTCCCTTTGTCCAGCATATCTATGCTGCATACACTATCCAACCCTTAGTCACTTAGTAGAGGTCTCAGTTATCAGATCGACTGTCGAGGTATCGCAGTGCTTGTGTTCAAGTAATCCTTATCTTAATAATGGCCCCAAAGCACAAGAGTAGTGATGCTAGCAATTCAAATATGTCAACGAGAAGCTGTCCAAGTCTTCCAGACCCACTATAACTAGAAAAACGGAAGGTCCATACCACAGGCGGCACCTGTGTTATCTGTTTGCTTCTCTGTCTCAACTGGATATCTGAATACTAATCTATACACTGGAGAGATAGGGTTCTCTCATATGGACATTTCTCCCAACATATAGAAAAACTATTTAGAAAATGATGGGCAAATCAAATGTTGAGTCGCCTTGAACACGACAGATTAATAAAGAATTGACAATAATGAGTGTGACAGATAAGAGTAATGTCCCCAGTTCTTTACCCCCTCCCCATATCCATTCCATTTACCAGATAATTGTGAACTTTCTTCCACTACAGGATATGTCCCTGTCCATAGATGTGGAGTGCAACCGTGTGACTTGTTTTATCAAGAATGTTAGCAGATGTGACATAAGCAGAGGTAAGAGAAACACATGCGACTAGGCTTATACTCTGGCACTTCTGCCATTGCCATGAGAACATACATGGGCTACCCAAGAGGAGGAAAGATGTGTGGGCAACCCAGTTAAGATCTGCAAAACTGTCCTTGTGAGCCTGTCTAGCTCAATCACCCATCAGCTGACCTGGATACCTGAGCTGAATAAATATCAATTGCTGTATAAGACTGAGTGAGATTTGTTTTTACTTCTTTATATTTTGAATTAAATTTATTGGGGTGATGTTGGTTAATAAAATTTTGTGACAATGTATCTTGATGTTATCTTACTTTTTTTTTTTTAATATACGACAATAGCTAACTGATACAGAGAAGAAAAAGCAAAAACTTGGTCAAGATTAACATTCTTTCAGTACCCTCTTTCACCAAACTTTGTTATTAAGGCAAACTTAAAAAGAGAACACAGGGTAAAGAATACCTCAGATGTTGCATGGAAGGTAACTTCTAATGGCTCATTTTTAAATTGAGGGCTAATTCTTGACACCATCATGCATCACATGTGATACACCTCTCTTTAAATAATATGTAAAGAATATTCTGTAGGTAGATCTTCAAAATTTGACTTTTTATCTTCTAATCTGAACCCTGGAAAATTATTTTGTTTTGTCTTTGCCATCATCCTACATTTACTCATACCACAAAATAGAGACACATGGCCAAAACATTAAAAAACAGGATAAGAATAATTCTGTTCTACTTTATTGGTCAATAAGGCAAGGTAACTTAATCCTAAGATTTTTTTAGCTAGTGTTATGACTCATTGAGCTGTGGTGGATTATGCCATTTGAAAATATGCACTGAAAGTGTTTTTCCAGTACAACTTTATCAAAAGACACTAGAATAGTGCCTAATCAGGATGACTTTGATGTTTTAAATCTAGTCATCAACATCAGTCCCCATATTGTTTGTAGGAAATGCTTTTCTTCTGTCCACTGTAGTGTGTCCAGGTAAATAAAAAATCACTAACCATAACTTTTAGGTTATATTCTTTCTCCATCAACTTTTAATCTCACTTGGAATTAAAAAATAATCATTTACTGGTCTCGGAGTTACCTGCGACTGCTCATCAATGTTAAAATGCTGATAGCTGATTGTGACACAGTCATTATAGAAAGAATATCTTTTTATCCTGTCTTTGATCTTTTGAGATTTAATTAAGCTCAGGTACAAAGTGTGATAGTGCCTGTAGAAACACTCCTAATTACTTATCAATCAATATTTCTGGAAGAAGTTTGTCAGACATTCTAGGAGATATAGAAAATTAATAGTTATGGTATCTACAATGAACGAGTTTAGAATTTGGTGGGGAATGCTAGATCAAAACTTATGAAAAGTTAAATTACAGATGCGGCAACAATATTTGAAATGTCAAAGATCAGTTTACAATTAAGAGCCAATTTTATGATATATATTACTAGTCCTGTGGGTTCAGGAAAAGGAGAGAGTACTGAATGAGGGAAGACTTCCTAGAAGAAGAGGACTTAGCTCTAGACCTTGAAGATTGGGTAAGATTTACTAGGTAAGGATCGGGTAAAAAATAAGGCAATTGAGAAAAAGCTTGGGCTTCTTCCATAAAACAATTCTACGAGTTCTATGAGCATTAGGAAAAATTTCAGATTAAGATAGGTTGTATTGGTAATTCAATAAAATATAGACTTAAAAGCGTTTCAAATGTTTATTATTCTATTATTTTTTATACCATCTGTGCTTGTTTTCTAGGGCTGCCATACAAAATACTACAGACTGGATAGCTTTAACAATATAAATGTATTTTTCACTGTTTTGGAGACTGAAAATTCAAGATCAAGGTACCAGCAGAGTTGTTTTCCTCTGAGCTTCTCTATCCTTGGTTTGCAGATGGCTTCCATTTTGCTACATCTTCACATGGCTGTTTCTCTGTGCACACATATCACTGTGTCTTTTTGTGTATCTAAATTTTCTGCTTTTATAAGGACACCAGTCAGATCAGATTAGTACCCTCCCTAGAGACTCATTTTAATTTAACCACCTTTTTAGAGGTCCTGTCTCCAAATACAGTCACATTCTAGTATTGGGAGTTAAGGCTTCAACATATAAATTTTAGGTGACACAATTCAGCCAATAACACTATTTTAACATTGATTACCAATTACATATTGACATTAGGGAAAAAGATGAACATTTTCTCCCATGAATTAAGACTAATAACGGCTACCTCTTCCATTCCTTACCCCCTTTTCTCCAAACCACCTGCCACTAGAGCCTTATCTCTGCACCTCATTTTTCCTCTGCCCTCTTCAGTTTAAATCCCTCTAGACTTTTCCACCACTAATTTCTTTATCAGAAAGCTACTCCACTTGATTATCACACTGGAATCTTGCCTGATCTTTAAAACCTGCTGATTCTGATTTTCACTCATAGACATTTTGTTTTAATTTGTATGAGGGAAAGTTAAAAGTTTCCCATGTGATGTTAATGTGCCACCAAGTTTGTGGACCAGAGATATAGGAGAAAGGGAAAGCTGGTTTTGCCCTCTAGAGACAGTGACTTGGGGCGTGAAGGTAATGACTACAACCACAGTTCTGGTCCTGATAGAGTATATTTTATAAGCAGAAGAAATGTTTCTACTCAAATAAATCGCATTGAACCAAAGGAGATAGTTGTTCTGAACATCTGACATCCAAAGACACCAAATACATGCTGTTACTTCTATGGGAAGTGGATAACCACACTTTGCATCATTTCATAAAGATGTAGTGAGATAAAATTTGGAATATTAATCTATATGTTTCTCTCCATCTTCCATAATTTTCTCCAGTCAGAAGATTCCTCATAGTTTTAGAAAGTATTAGGATTGTTACAGCAGAAATACATTTAGCTTCCTTTTGACTCCCAAACTATATTGTTGCAAATCAAAAGGGGAGGTCTTAAGGGGTATGCCATTTAGAATGCCTACCTTTTTAAAGAAGGCTACATTACATATCATGGAAAAGCTGAGACACAGTCCACAGACTTCTTTGTTCTTCCTTGGAGCCAAATCACATCAACTGTTCTCACTGCTATTGAGCAAAGGTCATCCATAGGTCATAGCTATCACTGACTCCAGCCTATCCAGCGGGACACCTTCCCATGTCCTGATCCTCTTTCACAGGTGTTAACATCCCCTCTCAAGTATTCACACACTCTGTTAATGGCCCAAAATACTTAAAAGTCTTTCCTAACACAGAGAGTAGAGTTCTTGACTCTCACGGAAACAGTATTAATGTCTAACAGAAAGTGGGGTTGGGACAGTCAGTGAGAAAATCTATCTTTAATATACATATATATATGTGTGTGTGTGTGTGTGTGTGTGTAAATATATATATGTATATATACACATATGTATATATACATATATATATATTCTCCAGAGTAAATTGATCCTGAAACAGCAGACTCATTTTAACAAACACACATCTAATATTTTAACAAGGGTCTTTGCACATTTATGTTTAATTCCATATAGAATGATACAGGAGAAAAAAAGAACTTCTGAGTTGTATTCCTCAATTAATGCAAATATAGTTACATTGTTAACTATGTTTAGTTATAAGAACGATTTTTAAGTAAATTTTTTCCCAAGAGAATTCAGAACTTTCAAGGAATTCTGCTATATTGTAGGTAATAAAGGGCCAATATTAAGAACTTCAAAAGGAGCACTATTCCTGGTGAGACTATCTCTGTATCCCAGAACTGGTGCATATGCCCCTGATCAAATTAGAAACTCAAGTAAACTTGAGTATCTATATGTACTAAAAATAAAAATGGAAGAATGTATTTTAATATTTGAATTTTACTTTATTTATAAAGCTGGTAAATATCATCAACCTTCGTTTTGCTTTCTTTCCTGATTTCCAAACTGAGGGTGTATTGTGTAGTTCTGGTATTCAAGGGACCTAAAGGAACCTGACTATGATATTATGAGAAATGTTACAGTTAATAAGGTGATAGTGATGGGAAGAGAAAAAATTTGAAGATCATTATAAAATAGAGGTCTACAAAAGTCATGCCATTAAACACACCATTCTAATCATATGGCTAGCTTTCTATTTCTTATGCCCTAAGTTGCTGGTGCCACATCGCTATATTTTAAGAGAAAACTCTTCCTGGTCTAGGCTTTATCATCATTTCTTCTTGGAAATATCTGACACACTTCTATTCAAGTAGGAATATATGTAAGTGCACAGGTTGGCCATTATGTTGAAAATCCTCCATTCTAAGTCATAATCACCAATTTAACTTTGAGGTCTACTTAGTACTTTTAAAATTTTTACCTGGGATAACACTTCTGCCTAGTCCACTCATTCAGTAAGAAGCTGCTGCCTTCATCTCCACTTCTCAAAACTGACTGCATTCTTACAGTCTACCTTACAAATAATTATGCCTCAAACCTGCAGAAACACCATTTTTTTTCCACCTTGAATTTATACAGCTATAATGTGATATCCACAGATCAAGCTCCTCAAAGAGCTCTCAATGCTCAGAATCTTTTCATTCCAGTCTTTATCTTTCTCTGACTCAGTACCTCAAATGCTGCACTTTGAGAATGGTTATCATTTGTCCTCTAGTGATATGGCTGTTGACACGTTATTCATTTGTTCCTAATATGATTTTCTTCATTTTTCTTAATTTCACAGGTTCTTCTTTCTATTATAATTCAAATACCCTTCCTGGAAAAGCAGATTTGACAATTCATAGCAAAGCCTGCACCTCATACCTTCTCAGAAGGAGACCCAGTGCAGAACACACCTCTATCTCTGAATAGTAAATGAGTTCAAATTTTCTGTTGCTAGTTTGTTTCATCTCAGGGGAAATGTTGTACATCCACAATAAGATATTCAGTATAAATAGCTCCAGCTACCCCTGGCAGCTATAGATTGTAGTATCAATACATTAACCTCGAAACCTACTCAATTACCAGGAAATATCTTTCATCTGAATATAGCACCTGTTAGATATTGGTTACTAAGAATTCCTTATTAATAAATACATTCAATTTTGGAAAGAGTTATAAAATTTCCAAATAACCTGCTTGGTGCTTTTTTTCCATGAATTTATTTATAATAAAAGTGTCATCTGATTACACAGTAAATGTATTATCTGGTCAAATCAATTTTCTTGTTAAGTAAGCTAAATGGTAATACAGCATTGCCTCAGCATAATGTCGAATTTAACTCTTAAAATTGTTTTTATATTTCCTTCCCTGTCTTAGTTGCCTTTGAATGAGAAAACGAGTCATTTCTTGATAATGAAGAACATTTCAGCAACAGTAGATCATTTCTTTCAATCTCTCTTTTTGTTTTGTTCTTTCTTGCAAACTCCTACCATGATTCAAGAGCAATGTGAACTATCACCTTCTGTTTGATGCCATCCCTGACTGAACCTACAGGCAATATGTACTATTTTTCTGTCTATATATAGTAGTTTCTCTCTACATTTCCATATTATCTTCTAAGTTTTTTATAGTTATCATTTTGTTCTCCAGAATATAAGATTAGAAAAAGTTATTCAGTGGTGGCAAATAAACCCTCAAATCTCAGTGTCTCAATGCAACAAAAGTTTCTTTTCACTTACAGTCTGATGGAGATGAGAGTGAATTGAACCTCCTTCATCTTGTAGCTCTGCTCTCTGAAATAGGTAGCCCCCAGGGGAGAAGTGAGAGCTGAAAAGTCACAAGAGAGGTTTTTAAGGGCCAGGACTGGAAGGAAGCTGTTTATATCACTTCTGCCCACATTGTATTGTCCAAAATTCAGTCACGTGGACAAAACTCAGCTATGTGTGGGAGCCTGAGAAATATTATCTTCTTGTGTGCCCAAGAAGAGGAAATAGTATAGTGAATAATTAGCATATTTTTTTGTGTGTGTGTGTGACACAAGGTTCTTTTTATGTCTTCATTCTCATCTCTAGTTTCTATTATTTTATTTGATACATAATGAGTACTCAGTACATGTTTATGAAAGAAGGACTTTTTAAAAAATATCTTTTTAGGGGATACCACTTGGCAGTAAGTATCCTATTAGTGTTTGGAAAATGTGCTTAATTGATATTTTTGTTAGTTGATATCTGAGGATTTCAGTTTTATGATATTCAGTTTTATTTCATTCCCTTAGAATAAAAATTCAATTTCCATTAACATAAGAGGAAGTCAGTTTAGGACTTTTCTTTTTAAATTAAAGCAAAAAGAAAGGGTGAGATATTGTGTATCTGCTATGTCTATTTGGCCTCTTTCCCTATGGGTGAATTTATGTTGAATCTAAACGAATTATATCCCTTTTATTTTGTTCTAATATTATTAGTTGGGTGTGAAATGTTAATTGCTTTTATTATTGATAAAATGATTATTGCTGAATTTATTAATTTATATTTTACACTTAGTAAATGAGTAAGAAGTGACATTCACCGTGAAAAAGAAGCAATAACTAGTTTTTAAAATATTTTTTCTCTTATAAATTCATACGTGTTACACTTGATTTTTTTCTTATACATCCAAATGTCAATTGTTTATATAGTTCGAAATATATCTTAAACTTAAATTTTATCTCTTGGATCTTATAGTTTCCAGGCCCAAAATTCTCTGACTACAATTTCTTAGTTCAAATCCTCAATAAAATAAATATGATTGACTCGGCCTGAGGTAAAAGTTCATTGAAATGGGGGAAGGGAGGAGAAAGAGGAAGGAGGTGGATATTGCAGAAGATTGCTTAGCCACCTCATCTGCAGCTATTGGTAAAGGGCTCTTTCTTCCTACTTTATGCTTCAACTTACTCTGGCTTTCATCATTTATGAAGATTTCTACTTGCAAGTTATTCTCTTCTTCGTCCTTCTGTTCTTTGATCTTTAGTAGTTGGATAATATTCCCCTACCTTTCTCTACCTCCTTTTTAAAAAATTTTATTTTATTATTAGTTTCAAGTATATAGTATATTGTTAGACATTTATACAGTTTGTAGATAATCCCCCTAATTGCTTTTTCTCTCCTCTGACTCTCTACCTAGCCATTACATTAATGTTAACTGCATTCCCTATGCTGTACTCCCCATTCCCATGATGATTGGATATATAAATTATGATATATATATATATACACACACACACAATGGAATATTACTCAGCCATTAAAAAAATGAAATCCTACCATTCGCAACAACATGGATGGACCTAGAAGGTATTATGCTGAGTGAAATCAGTCAGACAAAGATAAATATCTCTACTTCCTTTTTATTCCACTTCTCTCTCCCCCACTATAAAATATTTGGGAACTGTGAGAAGAAAGAAAAATAACCGTAGTCAGGCTCCCTCCCACACCCATAGCTAACTTCTGGGCAGAGGAAACTCAGCAGTTCTCCCCTTATGTAACTATGTGCCCAGTACACATTTAGGGGACTTCTGACTTGGCAGTGTGCCACTATTGTATAATGAGTGTATCAAAAGCACTGCTGCTATGTGGCGGGAAGAGTGCGCGGGACGCGGTACCTACCCTTGCTTGAGAACTACCTCCTTGTGAGGCCGGCTGTGCATTTACTGGAATAAAGAACTATGTCACAGTTGCCTACATCTCCCCACATTTTCTTCCAACTGCCCAGTCTCGTTCTCCTTACCTCGGAAATGCGAATCTGCAGCAACTCAAGAATTTTTACCTTGGAACCTCCAGACAAGCAGGACAGATGAAAAAAAAATATAGCAGAATTGAATAAAGCGTTCCAGTGGAGAAAAGGGTTCAAATTATACCAAATCGACCACTCTAAGCCCTGTTTCCTTTTTAAATTAAGTGTAATATATTTTATTATACTTCTTAGCTTGTTAAACATGAGTTAAATGAAAATTGGAGACAGGTAAAAAACATTTCATATTAAAAAGCCTTTAATGATCTCTAAAATGACTTTTGAAGATCATTGGCAAAACAGCTAGTGGTTGAAGATATTGCCCTTTTTTTTTTGAACTATGTTGTTGTTTGACTTTTATTTTCCTCAGTGTTGACTTTATTTTTTTATATTTGTTTTCTGTTCACTCCTTTCTGCCCTACAGTTCAAATTCCCCAAATGGCCAATGTTCAGAGGTAATTTCTAAAATCAATGAATGATCATGTAAAAGGACATTAGCATTTCTGTCCTACAAATGTGTAGCTATTTTCCTGCAAAGCCTCTTGTGTTCCTTCCTCTTGGAGCTTTTTTTTTTTTTTTTTTTTGAAAAAAAAAATGCATACCTGAAAAGCATGAAGAAAAGTCTCATCTGTAGAACTGGCTTCAGTGATAAGGCTTAAGCTGTGTATAAATTCACTATCATGGAATCTTGCTTAATTCAGGTTTGTCTTGCTTTTTTGGATATTAAAATGCTTCGAACAGTTGTAAATGGTCAGTATATTAAAGAAGTTGAAGCGGTGTTGCACGACGAACAAAACTGCCCTTGTGAGAATGGGTGATAGCTCAATACTTCTCAAAAACCTTTTTCAGTATTATTGATAGAAACATTGCTGAGTTTCCATTAGTGTCATAAAACTACCTGAAATTGAATCTGTTGAATCTAAGAAAGGGCATTAAAGAGGCATAACTGTTCAAGCAAAGGCAAAAGTAGGAAAGTGAGTGATTGACTTAAAACGTATGCCTGACCATTCTTTTCTGAGCTTAAAACCCTTCAGTGGCTGCCCATCACTTACAGAATAAAGCCTAATTTGCTTCCCATGATAGATAAGGCCCTCTGGGACCTGGCCCTTACAGCTATCTTTTGCTTTATCTGTTGCCAATATCCACCTTATTCTGTGTGGTATTAAGGCTTTGGAGTACTCAACATTTACTACTCATCCTGCCAGTTGCCATCCCCAATGTCTCTACAACACACATCATTTAACTTCAGGGCTTTGAATCATTGGTCATAATTTTTCCTCTGACTGCATTGCCCTTTTTAACTTGCTGTGTCACCACTCATCTTGGTCATCTCTAGCTCAGCATTTCAACCTTCAGGATGCCTCATTATTCAAATGGTCTACTCCTGATGCTCCCACAGCACCAGGGGCATATCTTTCTTGGCCCTTAAAATAATATAGTGAAGTATCGCCACATGCCATCTTCTGTACCAAACAAACAGTGCAGATGAAGAATAAAGACTTACTGAATAAAATTTAACTAAGTAGAAAACTCCAGGATTTCTAATAAGGATTTTGGGGAGTTGGTGTTATTTCCTTTATTGAACCCTCATGAGATAAGGTATTCTTTACTCATTCATAGTTTCCTTGAAAGACATCTGTTTTCTACCTAGGTTTCTTCAGGGGGTCCGCTTTGTTAAACAATGAGATCTCATTTGTAAAAATCAAATGATGAAGGCAAATAGGCAAGGCCTGTCTTGGTAATGTTTCCTCAAAAAGGTAAATAATAAGAGTTTTCTGCTACAACTTTAGAAATGGAAGCTCACAGTCAGAAAATACTATTTACCCTTCTCATAATTGCCCAGCCAGGACCTGGTTTTCCCAGAACGATAGACTGAACAAATTGCACATAATACATACAAACATTCTGAAAATGGTACATATTTGGAACAGAAACACATTTATGTCTCAGAGAGATGTCAACCAGTTCTATGGTGTTTTTTCTGTTAAGCATAATTGCATTTCTTCACAAAGAGCCTGGAGAAGGGGAATAACTGTTTGGCATATTTCTTTTGGTCTTACAGTGTGTGCATAATTTATTTGTTTGCCACTGAGAAGCACTGTGTTTTTCCTGCTGAGCACCAAGTCTGTGTGATAGGTACTATGATTTCAGTCACATTTTTCTTATACTCAGGCTCCTGGATCTATGAAACTGGAGTCAGTGTTCAGAGTCCACATTTTTTGTTGTTGAGAGTTGGCACTGTTGCATCTTTCCCCATGTCCTGTTTTAACAGTACCCAATTGCAACTTGTCACAAAAACATCTTTTTTCTATAGAGGACATGGATGTGATGAAGTCACACACAGGGAGCACTCAAGTAGGAATTGCTCAGAAGCAAATATGGTTCAAAGGTGAGGATAGTGCATTTTTTGTTTTCCAAAAATGGGAAGGAGATTTCTTGAATCATATATTATAAGCTATACTTTATGAATATGCATTACTTCTTTTGAACTTGAAACAAATTCTCATAAATAAACAAGAAATGTACCATACTAACTGACAGAGTCATTTAAACTGGATGTATTTTGCTAATGGAGTGAAAAGAATAAAAATTTTCAAGGGCTTCAACCCTCAATTTTAATAAATTTCATGGAAATCGGATCAAGCCCTAATTGCTAATTCATCTGAAATTATTAAAAAGAGATTTCAATTACATACCATCATTGAATTTTGATATACCAAATTAAATTAGGACACTAGATTATATCTTTTCTTAAATTCAGACCTATTTTAAAACCTTTTCCTATAAATTCTGAAAGGAAACTTTGTGTTCAGTTATGTTGCTAAAAAAAAATCCAGCATTAGTACAAAATAGTAGGTTAAATCTCTTAGTGGAGATTTTTAATGACATTTCAGTGTTCCTCTTATAATTATTCTTCATCTAAGATATCCCGTAATGATGTTGGACACTCTTGGTTCAGGCTCACTGGCTTGCTTCATTAGCATGTCATTCCCATTCCACATCACAAGATTTAATTGTAATGCCGGATATGCACAGCTCTCCACAGAAGTCTAATCAAAGTGGATTCACTTGTATTATTAATATCAAAAATCAGTCCACTTGCTATTTTTATAAATAAAAGAATCCAGATACATAAATCAGCTGTCATTTATTAGCATGTTACTGGCATATCTGCCAGACATATGAGCGGCCCTATCACAGTTCCTTAGGATTATTTTCATCAAGATTAAAACCCTTCTACATTAAATATACATACTAATTCCTCCATAAAGTAATCAGATTACAGAGCAGGTGACATTGTATGTAGGAATTCAAATGATTTGCAGTAATGAGCTGGAAAGGTGTGCTTGGAGTCAGGCAGAGAAAAGGGAAGTGGAAAGACAAGGGAAGAAGGAAGACTTTGGTTTTAAATCTGGGCTTACACATCTGTTGTTTTATTGTTTTGCTAACTTCTACTTATTTATTTTTTAATAAGTAAGGGACTTGGATGAGGATCCATGATACTTAGCAACCCATGGTGTCAATCATTTATGCTATCAAATGCTACATATTTCTAGTTTATTAGTTTATCTTGCCTTTATTTATTATTTTTTGTCCACATACCATCTAAAGACAGAGCAAGGCAATATTTCCTGTGGTCTAGTGTACTCACAGATCAATGTCTATGGATATTTCTGCTGTCCAATGGGAATATTTCATTCATTTCTTCACATCATCTACCTTTCTGTTTTTTTAATTTAATTTCTTATGAAAATTCAATAAAACACGAAAAATGCACCAGTACATAAAATAGCTACTCACACATTTGTGAAAAGGATTGTAGAATAAATATTTGAAAGTGAAATAAAATAACTATAGATTGGCTCAAAATGATTTTACTCCTCATGGCGCTGTGGAAGCATCAGTTTAAAAGTAACTTATGGTTTTATTGATAAAAATGCAAAAGCGTGTGGACAACACCTTGATTTTCCACTTCATTTAAAAATACTTTTCTTGGCACGTTTTGCAAAAAAGAATCTCTAGAGTGTTTTTCATACACATGCACACCCATTTACCATACACACCTCAACAGTTGATCAACAATTTGGGAGGAAACTAAACATTTGGTGTTAGACTACCCTAGAGCTTGGAAATACACTCAGTCTGCTTAAAACCTGGGACTGTTGCCCTTGTGTGTGACTTTTTTTCATTTTTAATAGTGGGCTACTTTTACTCTATTACATAGCAACAAAAGACATATTTAACTTATGTTAATGATTTTCAAATACCTTTTGATATAGTCAGGAACACTATACGTACACATGCATATACCTATATGTGTGTATATACACATAAATTGAGCAACTTTTTATATTCCTCTTTTTTATTACAAAATAGATGCTTTCATTAGGTCAATTTTTAATCCAAAAGTTATATTTGTACATAATTATTTTTCCAGTCTGGCAGATCTGTAATAAAGATGAAGTGACACTATCTATGTATGAGAGAAAACTTTTAAGATATAAATATTACCTTAACAAGTAATATTATGATCAGTACAATACAAATCTGTTCTCCTTTATATATTTTATTTTATTATTTTATTTTATTATTTTATTTATTTTTTTTTATGGCGACATTGGTTAACAAAATCCAATAAGTTTCAGCTATACACTTTAACAGTAAGACACATATATTTACACTGTGTTCACCTCCCATAGTTAGATTTCTTTCTGTCACCACATATTTGTCCCCCTTTACCCCATCTATCTCCTCCCTCTCATGAAGTAAAGGGGATCAAATATGTGATGACATTTGCAACTCATTTAAACAGAGCTTCCTCACCTTGTTGTGATATTAAAATGGGACAGCTTTAAAAGGATCCATCTTAAATAGCCAGCCAGTTAAAATATTTATTGTATTGCTAACAGTATAAAATATATATAATATATGTAATATATTATATACACAGCATTTAGGGCTTCAATTTATTATTTAATAAGAATACATTCGACCTCGGCATATTGATGACTCTTTTCTCAGAAACTGTATTCCACAGCTAATCTAATCAAACTGTATACAGTTCATTTTGAATAATTTCTCATCTAATTTCTTTAACTGTTTGGAGACAAAAACTGGGCTTGTCCTTTGTAGAATAAAAAGTAAACAGCAGCTCCCAATGTATGATAAGCAAATAGAAATGCTAACAGCTAATATGTTGATTCAATAGCCATTTCTATACTATTCTTTTATCTCTCAGACATTCTCAGTATATTTTAAATTATTACCATCAGAGAATAAGCAATGGCACAAAAGAGCAATAGGAAAAGAAAATCAAGAAACAACTTTGGTATTATTTATAAAGAATGAATTATTTTATGCTGATTCTTTATAAATGACCTAGAATTTAAGAGGGTTTGTTGATGGCAATTTAGCAATTCTATAAAGGATGTAAAAATTTAATGGGCAAATAAGCATCAAAGAAAAAAGACAACCAGTATCTTCTTTGTTAATCCTACATTTACATTTGAGAGCAGACATCAACTTTTTCATAGAAGTAGATGACCACTTCACTCACAAAATCACATTAATACGTCACTTCCATACTCATCTTGGCTTAGTTGAACATCTCTAGTGGAAATTTAAAACAGGCATTTTCTGTTCTTGTTATTGCCTTTAAAAAAATCTTTTGTCGTTGTCTTTCAAAAATTAAAATTCTGGACAATGTATACTAAGCAATAAACTTTTGTGACAATATACTGGTTATAAACTTAGTTTTGTATTTCACCAGAGGGTTTTCATCAGTATATTGCATATGTAAAATTGGCCATCATCCTTCGTTACATTCTTGGAGCAGAAACAAGGAGGAAAAGTGAGTGGAACATCATGACGGAGGGAATGCGGCATTTTTTTTTATCATGAAGGTTACTGGATGGTGCCAGAGCACACAGTGCCTGCTAAAATTCAGCATTTATAAGATAAGCCCTTATCACCAATAGTGGAATCTTTTTAGTGTGTAGATTTATCTACTCCATCTGTATTTACTACATTCCCAAAACAATCCAAAAGAAGTGGGAGAATTAATTTCTGAGATATCCAAAACATTTAAACGGCTATTACAATCAAGGCTGCTCCAACCTTATGCTGCAATTGTGGGCTGGTTTGCAAAATGTACCCCGAGCCCCAGAAAGCACAGCTCTGTGTGTGCACTGCTGGCAACCAGATGGCATATTGTGAAGAAATATAAACCTCTACCTCTTCGTAAGGGAAGTTTCGTAGCCCAATGAGGGAAGTATTGTAATTCACTTCAAGAGACAATGAACAGCTATTTCGAGAGGAAGTTTAGGTGTTAATGCTAGAAGTCGGGACATGGTGCTCTGAAAAACGTTGAGATCAGCAAAATCTTGCCCTGAAGCTGAAGGAGGATGATTGTGAAAAAACTAGGATTAAGGCAGACACTCAAATCATGGACTTTATAACCAGAACACTAATAAGAAAAACAAAATGAATCAATTCTGATAAAAATTCTAGTATAATTAAATCTCTCTCAGCGCTTATAACACCAAGCATCATGGTCAATCAGTTTTTGTACTCAACATGTTGAGCTTGCGCTTTCTTCTCCAGGAAGCATTGCTTTTAAGAGAGACTATTTTCATTCAAATCTAATTCAGAGTGTGGGCTTCTTTTTAAATCCATTGTTTTGGTACAAGGAACAAGCCTTATAGCTTTATCACCTCCACTGTAGGTTTGCTAGTAGCTTAAGATGGCGGAAAGTCTCAAAATTCTTGAAGCCACTAAACCAACAACTATTTGCATGAAAGGAAATCACAAGTGTAGTTTTCAGCTTTTTTCTTAAAATCTTTATAATCTATTAAAACTTTCTATTTGGTCGTATCAAAATTCACCCACAATTGCTTTAAAACATTATGCTGGGGAAAATGTACCAACATGCTTTCTGGGTTATATTGTCTCTATTCCTTTATTTACCCTTTGTGTAGGAGGTAATTCATGATAATTCACATAAATTCACATAATTTTTATAGTCAGTTGTGCCTAGACCACCCATCCCTGGCAGAACATAATATTTACCAGGTTTAAATCAATGGCTACCCTCTTTGGGGGACATTTTGTTCAAAATACTTCAGCATTATGATTTGTCCTACATGTCAATTAATGTAGTAATTATTTAACTCAGGGTGTTTTGTAAAACATTAAAAGTTCAGAAACATGTTATTAAAAACCTCATTCTTTTATCAATATTCTGATAAATATTAAGAATAGTTTCTCTATAGTTATAGTACTAAACAGCTTCAAATTGCATAAATCCTCTTGCTTATCTCAGGCATTTTTAAGAGTTGTTTAAATTGCACAATTTTGTGTGAAAAAGAACCTTGGATTTTATTTCTCCACACTGTCAGAATGAGCAAAAGTAGTACAGCTGTTTATCAGGGGAACTTTCTCGATTAGCCAAAATGGGAGTGATTGCCTCATCCATTTACTTCTCTCTCATATGAGAATTAACTTAGATATTGAGTCATAAGGGATTCCAAGAATAGATGTCAGCTCATTTTCCCTTAAGTTCCTTCCTGCTAATATAAAGCAATATTTACCCTGGGTTCCTAACACATACATGTCCTGTTTGCCCTGAATTTCACCCAGGACCTTCGAACTGAGGAATTCCACCCCTGAGCCTTCTATTTTACAATTACTAGAAAATTTTTGCTTTCAGAGATGATGATGTTAGGAAGTGATCAAACCCCAGTGGTAGAGGTTTACAACACGATAAAAATAATCATTAAAAAAAAAAGACAATTCTCTAAAATTTCTAATTTCCAAATTTCAAAGACTATTTTTCTTGTACTTGTGCTAAATTGGCAATATTTTTAATATTTGGCACGAATGAGATCAACTATTTCAGTGTTATAAGACATTTTCTTTACAGTAAGTACCACTCGTGATTGGTTCATTCACTCATTCTCTAAATATTTGTAACTCCAAATATCTATTCTCTTTAGAGCCTCCATGCAAGGAGTAACAGACCCTTTGCCCTTGCCCTAGCCTTTCCCTCAGGGTCCTACAAACAGGTGCTTCAAATGTGAACAAAAAAGCAAAATTCAGTTGAAATCATTTAATTTCCTTTGTCTCGTTCATTCCCCCACTCCATTTTTTTCTCTTTCTACAAATGCTGCCAAATAGACTTGGAGAAGATTTGCTAGCACTGAGACAAATGCTTCTGCCAAAAATGCTATCAACTGATGCTCCTCCGGGTTTCTAGTCATTACAGCTATAGGGAGCTGCTAGACTCTGTGGTCTCCAGGACTCTAGAAGCAGCAGTCCTTACTCTCAGACTCAGTAGGCTCTTTTGAGTTGTCCCATTTGCTTCAGAATCTGCAAACTTTTTTCAAGGAGGATCAAAATTTGTCCAAGAGTGCTTAGAAATGGGTAATGTCTTTGCATCTCTCTCTATTTTTACTTCTCATCACATCCACCATACACAAAAATATTATTGTTTCCTCCTGGAACTGAAAATAGTCCCTTTTCATGAAAACAGATGCAAATATTCAGAATGAGAGTGGTGGGAATGTAGTAGGATGTTGTATAAGGTAGCAATGGAGTACTGATAGATGTATTGTTTACCTGTAATCTACAAGGTCTTTTAAAGATAATTTATTCTCTTGATGCCAAAAATTTTTTAACAATTCAAGATTAAGAAAAATGATGACAGATAGTACTCATCTCTTTATCCTACACTTATTGGCAGTAAGAATACAAATCTCATAAATGGGATAGTGATACTTCCAATCTTCCATGGTCTAGTTAACAAAGGCAGAATATTCTCTTGGAACCAGAGAAAATAGAAAAATATAATGCTCGGTTTTTAGGGTCCCTCAAAAAACTGTTTTCTTTTCCCCCCAATCTATTTTAATCACTGTTTTATGTTTCATGTGTTTTTCTTAGTTACTTATCTTCCACCTATTATCCCCTATTTTGAGAGGCCAGAGACAGAGGAAAATATACAACTTTAGGATATGATAAAGTTGGCCTTTCAAAACATTGTGGAAAAGATAGATTATTTAATAAAAGGTATTGGAACAACTAGCTAGTCATTTGGAAAAAACAAAAACAAAAACTGGAGCTTTATCTCACTCCTTATTGACAATAAATTCTAGTTGGTTCAAAAATTTGAGTATAAAAATGAAATCATTAAAGGTATGGAATAAGCTTGTTGTTTAAAAAAATAAGTTTAGGTCACTGAAGCATGATAAAACTGAAGTCATTGGTAAGGTATCAACAGATTAGACTAAATAAAAAATTTTAAAAAATGTATTTTCCTGTACAAAAACACTTTAAATAAAGTAAAAAGAGGAACAAAAGCCTGGGGAGATATTTGTAAGTCAGAGGGTAAAGAAAATAATTTCTGTAAGTCATTTAGTAAAGGACTAGCAAACCATTAAAAAGTGTAAAACAGGTAATTTATAGAAAAAGTTCAAATGGGCAATAACATAAAAAAGCATGTATTTAATTAATGAAAATCAAATAAGTGTAGTATTGAGATGTCATTTTTAAACCTATCTGGTAAAAAAATTTTAAGTTTGATCAGACCTGATATTGAGGAAAGTTTAGGGAAGCAGATATTTGTCTACATGTTGGTGGGAGTAAAACTGTCCAACTTTCTGGTAGAACCACTTACAAAAACAATTCTACTTCAAAAATTTATTCTAAATATATAATTGCAAAAATATTTACTGTTATGTGTTTAAAGATGTTATTTAAAGGCTATTTTATATTGATAATAAATCTGGACACATTCTATATGTCCTTTGGTAGGTAAATAATTGAAATATTATCCATGTAAAGTGGAATATTATGCAGGATATATGGAACTATAAACAGTGCTTCTGCAAGGTGGGGCTACAGAGGCTGCAGAAGGATCCTGCCTTTCTAGACCTATTCTTTGTCTTCTGTGATGCAGAATTATAAGAAAAATGGGGTCGATGTGAATGAGGGTAGGGAACCTGTAGATAAAGGCAGATAAGAGAAGAAAAAGGCAATCATAAGAATTACCACTGTGGTCTTTGTGGTATTCAAGAAACGAAGGTTAAGAACTTGAGTTATCTTGAAACTGCTTTTGATTGCTCATCTTTTATTGGGATAACTCTTTTAGACTGTTTTGTATGTGGACATCTTTATCAGTTACATTCAAGTTGCTAAAAGGAAGTGAGAAAAAATAGAGATACATTATCTTATTGTAAATATGAAAAATTTTAGGCTCAAAGGAGTTTAAGATGACTTTCCAACATTGTCATTGTTCCCCTATAAGCTCAGTAACTGTAACTTTAAAATTAACATACACATGATTTTTATTGTTAAAATATGAAAGTAAAAATAAAGTATTTTTCTGGAATGTGATTTTATTGAAAATTGGACATATTTGGATCAATTAATCAGAGAACACGGTTTGCATAGAGAAACAAACATTAAAAATATAAAAATAAAAAGAGGAAGAAATATGCTTTATGCACCACTCATACACTGTTTACATATTTTGTTCATGGTCATGTATCTTGAAACTTTGTTCTTACCATCTCTTCAGAATCTTAAAAGTTTTGAGGACCCCAAAGAGCTTTAGTTTATGTGGGTAATATTGATCAATTTTTACCATAAAAGAAATTAAAAGCAGATATCTTTTAAACGTCTATTATTAGTTCACTTAAAAAATAATTTTATTTCATGTACACAAGATTAACATTTTCTATGGAAAAACAACAGTATTCCCCCCAAAATTAGTGAAAATGGCATCATTTTACATTTTTCACAAATCTCTTGCATGTCTAGCTAAATGTCTAGCTAGAAAACATTCTCATTTTTGCTTCTGCATTCAATCTCTTGCAATAAGTTGTACTGATTACATCACATGAAGAAAATTCAGCTTTTCTCAGATATGAAATTGAAAAAAGTGAAGTATTGAAATTGAAAAAAAGTAAACTTTTCAGGTAATTATGAATATTCTTCTCTGATACTGCACCAAAACTTAACAATTGGTAGTTTTTTAAAGGAGCTAGATATTAGTTATAATACATAATCTGAAGATATATCACAAAAATTTTCATATTTTGTTACTTTGAAAACTATTAGTCAATCTTATACTTTAATTGGATCTTTTTTACACCATACATTGGTCATTTGAAAAATTTTGATTCATTGAGTTATATAAAACTTGTAAATGTTGATGTATAAAAACATCAAATCACCAATATTGTTAATTGATGATGTTAATATCACCACTATCTTTAGAAAAGACTTTAAATATTGAGAAGCTGTCAAGTTCATAGCTGTAAATGCCAATTTTCCGAAATTCTAATTTTCTCTTGAAACTTATCATTGGCAAAAATTACTGCCAGATGTTTTTCTTAAAGTGACAGGATCATTTTGGGTATTTTTGAAAATCACCTGGCAGATATCCACATCTGAATAATCATACTTATTTTGACTATTGTTCTTTCAAGTAAAAATGATGTTCTATGAAAAGGCAGCTAGTTAAACTCATAATAAGTGCTTTTCCTTGAGATCACTATGGTACTTCAATATACAGCAAAAGTGCTGATGTATATTTCCCATTTCATCACACAGAGTATTAAAAAGCCACATACTCAAAGCATAATTTTATATAATTAATAATTTAATTTAATAAATTTTTCATTAAATTAATAATTGTTACTGCTTCATCAAGGGCATTCTTAAGTGAAACTGGCTTTTTGTGTGATTTATTGGAAGTACACAATAATAAAAAACACAGTGACTATTGGTATGATTTGGTGACACTTCCATGATTCATGCTAATGTGCCAATAGTTTTACTCACCATCAGTACCTTGGCACCATCAGTGAAAAATACAAAAAAAAAAGACAAAAAAAAGTATTTTTATAAGAATAGTTTTATAAGAGACTTCACCTCTTGAAACCTTTTAAAGAGTCTCAAGAAAGGACTCGAAGCTGCATTTTGAGAATCACTGGTTTATGATAATAATAGGTGCTAAAAGTAAAAGAGTGATAAGAAGTATTGTTTTAATAAAATGGTGGTAGTGATTTGAAAATAAAGGTCATTACTCAAACGCAAAAGCTGAAAGTAATCAAAACCTGCATTTGCTCTATGATATTTAACTCAGAACTATGCAAGATTCCCTTTACAATTGAAAGCACTTAGTTTTTAAGTTATTTTTCTTCTTTGAAATCATTTTTATATAATTTAATTTGGTAAATCAAGATTCCTTCAAAATACAATTATTACTATAGTGTTGTGTGCACGCGCGCACACACACACACCAATAACTGTAATCATAGGGGCTAAAAAATTTACTATTTTTCTTCCCACCTTCTAAGTTCTTCTAGATGAGCTAATAAATTAACAAAAACAGATTAACAGGAGAAAATAAAATTGTAATGCATGCACATGGAAATTCACATATGCATGACAATTTCAAGGATGGTGAGGCAATATTGAATATATATGACATTTTGGACAAAGGAGTATAGGGGGGAATGGGGTCTTAGATTCCAGAAGTGAGAATGGGTGATTTACAGATAGTTGAGGAAGAGCTATACATACATGGCAGGCAAATTCTTGCTCGGCAACTCAGAAATAATGGGACACTGAAGGTATCTAGCTAACAGACCTCTGCCTGAAGCCCTCTTATTTACTGAATTCAACTTAGGCTAAGGCAAACGTCCTAAGATTTCCTTCCTAAAGCAGGTTTTTCTATCTGAATCTTTTGGGCAAGAAATGAGGGAATGTCAAAGTTTCTTTCTGAGTCTTTTGTTTAATAACTACCTTGAAATCAATATCCCAAAAGGTAGCTTCAGGTTGGCAAAATTTTCATTCCTTTCATTGTCATTATCAACATTCCTACATCAATCATCGCCTTTTTCTCTCTTGTGACAATGAAGCAAATAGTCCCCTTGTCAGTGTCAAATCTGAAGCAAGTAGTACTCCTATCAATATCAGGCCTGAATCTCATCATTTCTCATGTTCTCTTTTACTGTAATTGTCTTATTCTTATAGTATCAATCTTTGTACACTGAGTCATTCCCATCAAAACATAAACATTCTCTTCAATCTCCTATCTAAAACAACAACAACAACAACAATAGCAACAACAACAACAGCAAAACCCTCTAACCTTCCCATCATTTTCTCTGAAATTCAAATTCTTCATTCTTGAGACTATTCAGTGCATTCTAAATGGTACCCACTCTGGCATGCTACTGAAATCTTGTCAAAGACATCAAATTTCCAATCTATCAAAGCCAATGAACATCTTTCTGTTTTCATTCTTCCTGATCTCTGAGAATCTCTCAACATAGGATATAATATCTTCTTCTCTATTAATTTTTTTTTTTTTTATTTAGCACCCTCACTCTCTAGTAGCTTTATTTCTCATTCACTGGAAGTTCCTTTCTAAGGAACTTTGTTGGCTCTTCTTCCCTATCAGATACCTCTATAAATGGGGTTCTTCAAGGCTTGGTAATTCTGAGATTGATACGACAAGTATAAGACAATAATAGTAAAAGAATTTTCTCTCTCTGCCCTCTCTCCTTGGATGACCTGCTCCAACTCCTTGCCGATGAACTCCATATTTATGTCTGTCTCAGCCTTTCCTTCTGACTACCATGTTCATGTTTTCAATGGCCTTCATGACATCACCATTTGAACGTGAATGACTTTTAGATGTCTCAAAATAACATGTCCAAAATGTAAATTTTTATTTATTCTCCCCCAAACCTATGCCTATCTCCCATCTTTTTTTTTTTTATCCCAGTGAATGGCACCATCTTCTACATATTGTTTCAACCAGAGATTAAGCATCATCCCACATTCTTCCCTTTCCCTCAGGCCCGAACCTTCAATATTTTTAAATTTTGCATATTCAGTTATTATCTAGGTTAAGAGTATCAACTTTATACTTTATGTATCCTGTAGTGTAAATCATCTTTACATGTGCTTCGTATGTTTATCTATTGGACTCTTAGGACTTTATATGTGAGTTAAAAGATGCAGCCCAGTTACCCTTTGGCACATTTAGATCATAATTCATGGAACCAGTGCTGTACATACAAGTCTCACTTTACAAAGGGAGCAACTTCCAAAGTTCTGCTCCCTAAAATAAACTAATCTGCAAATATATATACCAAATTGAATACTTCGATACTTTTTCATAGTTTCTAGTGATTTTTTTTATTTCTTACATAAATAGGTGGGAATATTACAAAGTAATATTACAGAGTGATCTCCAAAGCCACTGCCTCCACTCCTACTTATCTCAGACAAACCACTTTCATAACAAATTGCTTCACTCTCTATTAAGCATAGTGAAAGCAGTGAAATGTCATGTAATCTTCTAGAACTAATAAATGGCACCATTTGTGCCTTTTCTCTCTCTCTAACACTGTACTGCCCTTGGTCTTTAAACAATTGACACTCTATTTTTTTCACAATATCTAATGTTCCTCTCTAAAGGTTTTTTTTTTTTTCAACATTGATATCCCACATTTTGTCTTAGAGGCACAAAGCTGCAAATGATATAACTAACCTCACGTAGATTTTTTTGGATCAGTCTCAAAAGAAATCTTCCAAAACTATTAAAGTGCTGATTTATTTTACTTGGTCTTTAGATGCTAATAGATGAATGATAAATCTATCTAAATATTTCTTTTTCACTTCTACATGTCCCCATTGATATTAATAAATGTTAAGTTATATGCACAGTGAGCATAGAAAATAAGAGAGAGCTAAATATATGTTGGCATATCGCTATTTCTCAGTGTATTAATCATTGGCCATACATACTTTCTTCTCATAATACCTTTTGCTCTCTGAGTCTAAATTGCTTGTTCAGTCTTTCACTATAAAGCAAGAGACTTTTATTATTGCTACTTTTAAACAAACATTTTAAAGTTTGGTGCAGTCATAAGAATACAAATAAAAATTTTTGCCCCTCTCTTTGAATCAGAAGGAGATTTAAAAAAATACCATTAGAATTAGAGAATATGAATAATAACCTGTAGTGATGTTTAACAGATGTGTGACTTCTTGTGATATCTGTATCAAATAAATTATCTTGTTTTTTTTTCAAAATGTGATTTTAAAAAACCTACAAAGTATGTTAAAATAACAATAAGGCTACTACAACTAAAGATACTTTGGAATTGCTTGGTTGAACTTCATGGAGATCTTGAAACTGTTAAACTATTTTTTCCTAATATTTATAGTATGCCAAATGAGTTAAAATTTTCAGCTTATCTATATTGATTTAGAAAGTAGTCAAATCAGGCCAGAGGTTTTCTTTCCATGATTATAGGAGTCATTCACAATTGAAAAATTGGTAACTGTGTATATGTATACTTTTAACTATGCAATACATCTGGATCTATAAGCAGAAAAGTAACTAAAAGAATGTTTCAAGATGCATATCATGTGCCTCAATAGTGTAGTAAGTCTTAAATACCCATATGCCAAATTAAGAGTTGTTATTATGCTTCAGTGTGTTTATATGTGAGGATGGCTTGCACAGCTGGTCAGCTAATTATTCAGGGAAAGTTTACTATCTAAATTTTGCCTGGACATTGGAGAAAAAAGTAGATGGAAATTTTGGTCAGTAACCCTGGTGCAATCCACCACCAGCCAGGTTTCTTCGACTCATTTTGGTATATAGGTCCCTAAAACAAAGCTTCATCAAACAATATGTATTTTATTTATTTTGAAATATGAAGATCTCTAACTGCTCTATGAGGGAAACTCCTCTACGAGGGAAACTCATGTGCTAATGAAAAGGCACCCAAGCTCACCATGCCCAACATGCCTAAGCAGAAACGCCTCCAAAAGCAATATAAAATAGAATCCCTTCTTGTTTCTTTTCATCTCCCCTTTGTGTTAAGTCTATTTGATTTTCCTATCAGTGTGGCTTATAATGTTCTGAGTGCAATGTAAAATAATTCTATGTATCTGTGCTCAATATCTAAAGGAGTTTTCAGACCAAGAAGGGTAAAGGATATTTCTCCTCTCTTCCATTTTAATTGTCTGGAAGATATGCATAGACTGTTTAGAATGACTGTAAGAAGTGATGTGTGCAGAGAAAAATTCCTGTCCAGTGCTCTTCACTTTGCTATTTGCCTATGGCGATGGACAGTCCTGAGATAAGGGGTGGGGGGAAAAAAGCCTGAAATGCATCAATCCCAGAAATCTCTTGGTAAGCAGGAACCAAGAGCAAAATAACATGCAAGTAACTGATAAAAAGTGAGACTACCTTGCAAATTTCGAGTCCAATTCTCTTCGCCCATTTCTAGTTAAAAACCAAACAATTTTTTTTTCCACATAGCTTCCAATTGCAGAGCCTGTTGAAAACTCATTATCTTCAAATAGGATTACATTTCGTTAATACAAGAACATGCATATTACCATATCTGGTAAAAATCAAAAGTTCCAATTTGCTCACTACATGTAAATCCAATTCAAAATATTTCCATAACATATATCTGCTGGGTGTTACACTATTTGTGTGTCACTCTGGAATGGATTAACTCCATGACAGGCTAGGCTCAGTTTTTCTGCATTTGGTGCTTTAAAACAGTTTATATTTGTTATCATATCAAAGACAGACTTGCAGTTTTCAAAAGGAAGAAGAGAACACAGTGCCCAAGGCTCCTCCAGCATTACATTTCTTATTCCATTTTATCTTTCTTGGTTTTGACTAATGTCAGTAACAGCTACTGGTAATAAACTGCTTGTTACAGCCTGCTGTTGCCTTGAAGCCTGGCTTTGATACATTGTCAGCCAATCAGAAGCATTTCCTGATTACATTTCCAAATTGCTTGTTTATTGATCGAGAGTTAATAAAGCAAAAGACAACTTTATGGCTTAAATTAAATGAAAGTTTCCTTTGATGTTCATATTATCCAATCAACCAATATGCAGTGAAATGTAAGCATTTGAAAGTTTTATCTGAAAAGAAAAAAAAAATATATAAGATAAATGGATCTTTGTATAGACGTGGTAGCTAAGTGCTAATGAAAAATATGTGCAACTTAGAATACTGCGATTTCTTTTACTACTCAGGCAAAGGAAATGATGTTGTCATTCATTTTCTAATCCTGAACAAGAAAAAGTATTCTAGGATGTCTGTCATTTGGCTGACAATAATTTCTTAAAAATGGAACCATTTAAAATAAAGTGAAGTATATATAACTTTATGGGTTTATCTGTTCTAATATTTAGAATCGATAACACAACTTAGATGATGTCTTTGGAATATCATGGTGTAGCTGTTCAGGTGACATATATGGCCAGCTCAACTATGTAAAAGAAGTTGGCCTTTTTGAAATTGTTAGTAGCTTTTGACATCCCCTTCCCAATGAGACAGCAATCTCTTATGAACGTAAGGGAGACTCAGACATTCCTGTCAATGATGGAAATAAATAAATATTCAAAAGGTTTGTCAATGCCAGGACTCAGGGGAAACCAGCACTTCATAATATGTGACCTATAAGCTGCATATTTGGTTAGAGAGAAAAAATAAGGTTTCTTGAGATCTTGGATAAAATCATAAACAGACAGTTTTTATTTCTCATGATTGTGTTATAATGTTAAGTGAAAAGAGAAGTAAAAAAAAATTGTAAATTGTGTGGTAACAAAGCCATAAAAATAAGAAGATAGAGGAGGAGGAAGAAGAGAGCTTAGTAAAAAGTATGCCAAGAAATATAATAAATTATTAACAGAAGCTATTCTGGAGAGATATTAAAAGTATTTTTTTTCTTTATTTCCTAAAATTTTAACTAATGAGCATAAATTATACTTACAATGGAAAAAAAAGCCATTAGTTTAAAGTTTACAATAAAAAAAGGCATTTGCTTAGCTGTTTCTCTTTTTTTTTAAGTTTATTTTTATTGTAGTGACATTGGTTAACGAAATCCAGTAAGTTTCAGATGTACAATTCAACCCTTCAACCCACTGGTAACCACTAGTCTATTGTCCATGTCCATGATTCTCTGTTTGTTTGTCATGCTCGTTAGTTACTTTTAGGTTTATATCCCACATTAAGTGATATCATGTGGTTTTCAACTTTGTCTGTCTGGCTTATTTCACTTAGCATGATTATCACAAGGTCCATTCATGGTGTCGCAAATGGCAGTATTTCATCTTTTCTTATGGTAATATTCCATTGTATATATGTGCCACGCTTCTTTATCTAATCATCTGTCATAGGACACTTCGGTTGCTTCCATGCCCTGGCCACCATGAATAATGCTGCTATGGACATCGTTGTGCAAATATCTTTTCAGATATGGGTTTACAAGGCTTTGGGGTAAATACTCAGTAGAGAGATTGCTGGATCATATGGAAGACCAATTCTTAGGTTTCTGAGGAACCTCCATACTGTTTCCCATAGTGGCTGTACCAATTTGCATTCCTACCAGCAGGTTATGAGTGTTCCTTTTTCTCTTCATCCTCTCCAATACTTGTCCTGTTGATTATAGCTATTCTAACAGGTGTGAGATGTTATATTATTGTGGTTTTGATTTGCATTTCCCTAATAGCTAGTGATGTTGGGCATCTTTTCATGTTTGTTGGCTATTTGTATGTCTTCTTGGGAGAAATATTTGTTTTTTTGACAGTGAAATTATGAAAAGTTTATCTTGGGGTTAGAGATCTTGGGAAATCTTGAATATGTTACTGGATTTTGGAAATTACATGCCAAATATTTGAGCTTCTTCATCTTCTATTTTTTCCCTCCAAAGCTTTCCAAAGACAATTATTTGTACTATGTTGTATTTCTTGATTGGTAAGAAATGTTAATTAATTGTAAAGAGAATTAGACTCAAGTGTCACCTTTTGTCTGGTCTCCTTCAATCTACCACTCGCTCTTCACCTTCTCACCCTCAGAAACCTTTGTCAAACCCTGGTCACTTACCTCCAAAACAGATTTTGAATCCATTTAATTACCTCTGTTGTTCCTGCAACCACTCAGTCTAAGCAACTGCCAATCCTGTGTCTCTATTGTCTCCCCACTTCCTTTTTGCTCCCCCACGTTCTATTTGCCATAGATAGCCAGAGTGACCTCTAAAACATGATTCAGGTTAAGTCATTTGCATGTGTATTGTCCAAATGGCTTCCCCTTGCACTTCCAACCAAATGCAAACTCTTTCTCTGAGCTGCAATACCCTACCTTACTCATCTTGCCTAATCCCCTAACTAGGTGTCACCCTCCCTCTTGTCCCTTACTGCCAGCCACAGACCAAGCTTATCCCTGCACCAGGGACTCACCTTCATTTTCTGCATGCTCTAATGCTTTTTCAGATCATTTCATCAATGGCTGCTTATTTTCATTCAGGTCAGACATGGTCCAGGTAGTCAGGGATCCTTGTCTAGGGTAATCATCTTCCAGGTACTGGCTATCACCCTTTTGAATTTCTTTCAGAGCACTTATCACTATCTGAAAATATCCAGTTTGTTTATTTATTTTTTATTAAATTCTACTCCCCCTGAACTCCATACTAGAATGTAAGCTTTATGAGGACAGGTAGCTTGTTTGCTGATGTGACCCGGTGCCTAAACAGTGTCCAATATGGAGCATATGTTCTACAGATATTTGTTGAATGAGTGAATAAGTGAATGAATGAATGAAAATGAGTGAATAGCCCTCACATTCATGAAAATGGTGAGTACTTAGCAGATGTCTTCTGGCCGGTGTTTGATCTTCAAGTGTAATATGGTTGGTTTCTCTTCTTACTGAATCCCATCCTACCATCAAGTCATGTTGCAAATCCCATTGGTTCTGAGAAACCTTTCCTAGCATCCTACTTTATAGACATCATCCCTTTTTCTGAACTGTCATACATAATTTATTGTTCAACCCTGGGTACTTTTGAGAGTGTAAGGCGGCACCATTTATACTTATTCAGAGACAACAGGCATACACTGGGACTATTCTAGGAAAACTGTATGGTCAACCTATCTATGTGCCACTTTATCACCTTTCTTCCTATCATCTATCGTTTATCTATCTACCTACCTACCTATCATCTATCTATCATCTATCTATCTATCTAATCTATCTATATAT
>NW_011888987.1:2058208-2119293 GCF_000151845.1 Pteropus vampyrus | reverse complement strand
ATATAACATAAAATAAGGTATGTCATCCTTTCCCTTATTAGAGCATACATTCTTCATTATATTTAGTTATGTTTAGCATACAAATGGGTCCTAGGAAGTGCTAATGAAATATTTATTGTTACTTACTATGTTCAGTCAGTAGTACCAACCTCCTCTCTTTTTTTTGTTGCAATTGAGTAATTCATTTATTTGGGGGATATTACATTAAAAGGGAGAGATTCTTATTTGCATCATGCTGGGTCTGATGTCTAGGAGAGTATTTTCTAGTTCTTAAAAAATCAATAAGAACCTCTAGGCTGCAACCACTCTATAAAGTTTTATACACAGCTCTTACTACACTCATAACACTTCATGATTAATTTGTCTGAAACACGTCATCCTTACTCTCTCCCTGCTTATCTTCCACCAATGACACTTGTGGGTCTCAGGTCTGGCTGTGATCCAGGATCGTGGCTAGAAATAGGACCCTGGACTTAGAATGTTACATTAATGTAGTAGGGCACCTGCACCCGGCTCATATAAGCATAATTCAGCTTATTGTATCACACAAGTGTGGCAGAATGCCGCTGCTGTTCTATGTGGAGCAACTGCAGTCCCCTAAAGCAGAAGCTCATTCACACAAGAAAGTTAGTGCCTGCTGTTTCATTCTCTTGTCGGCCCCTTGTGCATTCTTTAAACTGGGCATCTCACCACTGAAACTTTCCCATCTCAATCAGCTCGACACTGACAAGACTCATTGCTCTTCACTCTGCAGACCTCAGCTTCTATGTCTCTTCCTCCCCAAGATGTATTGAAGTGTAACTTAAACTCTCCAGCTCTCCACAGTACACCATATTGCCCCACTGGGCCATAACACACTCGACAATATGAAAACTGTTTCTTTCTGTCTCCCTATGGCAATGAGGTAAGCTCTGTGAGAACAATTACCCTATCTCTTTAATTCACTGTCCTGTCTCTTGGGCTTAGCACAATGCCTATCTCAGAGTATACTCTCATAAAATATTTATTGAATAAGTGAATGAATGAAGTTTGCCTACTTTAGGCTCCTGGAGTAATAAGAAAATGTATCCATTATCAGATAATTTCAGATAACAAAAGATTATTTTTTTAAATAATCTAGTCCAAGCCTTGAACTAAATCATTCTCTCTAGCAACTCGACTTGAGTTAGTCAACCTGGTGCATGTGAACCAAGACATTTAGGTAATTTGGTGCTAAGAATTAATTTATTATTATTTTAATTTTTATTTTTTGGATATAAAAGAAGTCTTGTGGTCATTTAACTACCAAAGTTATAATCGTTAATAACTTTCTAGTAGCAAGGCTGCAAATAAAATAGACACATGGAACTTTATTTGTAAAACTGTATATTTTGTGTTATACAGAGTTGTAATAATTCTTGCATTGGATACTCCATAAATTATTATTAGAAGATGAATCTGGAAATAAGTCCAGTCACTCTTGCTTCTTAATTATGCATAAAGAAATATAGTAATAAAAATGTACTTAGAAATACTTTGGAAAACAACCAATTTTAAAAAAATGAAAATACCTCTGAAGGTCTAGTTAATACTTTTAAACGAAATCTCATTGGAATTATGAGTTAATAGGTTAGAACTTGTATTTTTATGTATATTTCTTCTGATGACTTCAAAACCATTTAAAAGTATTTCCTAATAAAAGAATAGTTCTAGTTATTAGATTGTGTGTGTGATTTTAACTTTCACGTCCTCTGTTTCTATAAAGAATCAGGTAGATGGAGGAGGAGAGAATCAACCAGCTGAGGTGGGCAGAGCCAGCCTCTACCTCCTTTGGCTGGGATGTGTGATTTATAATTTAGGGGACCTGAAGGTTGGTATGGTTCTCATAAGCAGGCAAAAACCTCTTCAAGAGTCCTCTTCAACTTACTAAGACATAATGTACATAAAAGTCACTTTCGAATATGAATCGAATCTTGTATATTACACCCCAACCCAATGACTCTCTCAGGATATGTTAGAAAATTATCTCTCACTAAAGAAATACACTTTCTACTTTGATCATTTATTACTTATTTGGTTTTAAAAGTTAGCCCTCCCAAGCTGCACCTTTGATTCTCTACATATCCTTTGCCTATTAACACCAAGAAAAATATATGAGAACAACATCTTATTATTCTGCATTCATAACTTCATTTCCTTTCCATTCCTTTTAAGTATTTGTGCAAAAAGAATATCTTTACATAACTTTAATTAATGCATTTACTAGATAAATAAGGGGATATTGGGACTCTTGTAAGACTTGACAAACACTAAAAACTAGCAACAAATATTCCAATCTCAAGAGAATTCATTTGCATTCAGAAATAGCTATAAGTGTCACCTTTCTTATAGGAAGGAGATGTTTAGCCTGGTTACTGATTTGAGCTTTGAGAGGAAGAAGAGCAAAACAGGGAAGGAAAGAGGTGAGCTTGAGAGAAAGCTTTTGAGTATTCACATCTGCTGAAAATGAAGGACCCCAGTCAATGTCACCATGCAACGAAAGCTCCATTCTCTCTTGCTTTCTGCCACTGTTGCTTTCTCTGTCTCTTCATCATTTTAAAGTGGTGGCAATAATCTAAACCAACTGATCACCTGTGGGACCTAGGTAACTATAATATCCTTTCTCTGAGCTGTTTCCCTCACCCATCAACTACCATCAAGCCTGGTGTTCTTTCTCTAGTGCATTATCCTGCACTTTATTCCTTATCAGGCCAGGTTTGGTACTCCTGCTGACACTTTCTGTAGACCTCGAGCCAAGCTCTTTAAATCCTCTGAGCCTTGGTTTTCTCAACTATAAAAGAGAGCAATCTTTATCAGCCTCTGAGATTCAGTGATAATGAAAACATATATCATGCTTACACACTAGCACCTAACCTTGGTATATAGCACAGGGTGCATAAGTGGTGGACCGATTCTACTGGGATTGGCCTGAAGTTTGGAAGAACATCCTTCAAAATCTTAGCAGCTGGTAAGCTCTTAGCACAAGCACCTGTAAGAAGTCAGTAGATGTGGTTGCATTAGGCAGAGAGATCACTAATCTCCCATTGCCTTATTTGCTATAAAATAGAATTTGATATAGCATAGGTCTGTTTTGAAATTCTCTGAATAGAAGAGAAAGAGATAATCATGATGATGAAGAAAAGGAAAAAAATAGCAAACACTTTAAGGTGTTTTCAATGTACAAGGCAATGTTCTAAGCATCCCACATATCTTAAGTGATTTCATACCACTGACAATCCTCTGAGGTAGGATCTATTATTATTTCTATTCTTCAGATGAAGAAACCGAGGCTTTTTTCAAGACTAAAGTACTTGTCCAAGGTCATACGATTACTAAGTAATAGAATTTGGATTCAAATTCAGGTTTGTCAGTCTCCAAGGTTAATGTGCTCTCTATTCTATCACATTTATTCCCAAAATTTAGTGGCTTAAATTCCTTAATAACAAACAATGTCATCTAGAGAATGATACTACCATATGGATCCAGATAAAAAGAATATAGAGAGATCCTTTGAAACTAAGTAACCAGGCTTCTCTAAGCCACTTAATTTGGAAAGTCTTTATGTCATAATATATCAGTTAAGCTGGCATTAATAGACTATTAAACAGTAACTTAGACAATAGGGGCATTTAATATTTTTTCAAATAACAAGAATGCTGAAAGTGGGTGGTAATATTGATGGTTCAATAGCTCCACGATTCCAGAATGCACGGTGGGCATGGTTATAATTCTCTTACCTTTCTTCTCATGCTCATACAATAACTACAGCCACACCAAGAAAATATCCTCACATGACAGCAATTAAAGGAGAAAAGAATAAAAGGGATTCCTTTTTAGGTGCTCTCTCTTTCTATAAGAGAGGGAAATTTTCCCCAGAAACACCTTAGCAGATTTCTCCTTTCCAATTCATTGCATAGAATAGTGTCACTTAGACATCCTGAGCTACGAGGAAGGCTGGGTAAGCAAGCACCTGGCCAGCAGGATGGGATTAGCTTGATAGGCTTCGACCAAACAAGATCAGGTCCTAGGGATGGCTACAATGCCACCTGAAAGAAACTTGATGTTTTTTGAACAAGGTAGGTGACCAGAAGAGTCTGCCCTACATGAGCTTCTGAGACTAATACAGCAAGAATGCAGAGCAGAAATCATTTTATAGATGATTTAAAGGATGGTTGTGACTTGCCCAAGTTTATATAGGTAGTTTTAGGATGGTATGCCAGAGTTCTTTGGCACAGCAGTGGTTTTCAAACAGTGTCTCAGTTTCCATATAAATTTTATTAGAATGCCTTTTTAAAACTCATTTAAGTGTGTTTTTAAATGTGATTTAAATAAAGTACATGTGTCATTTTCTCATAAGTTAGACATTGAAACAATGCAACAGTTGGTATACAAACCATGTGAAGTTTATGCAGTCACTTAACTCGATTTTATTGCTGTTGTTTTTTCAAAGTTGGAATAAAGCATTTCCTGCCATCTTTAGTTAATCATAAAATCTTCTGAGATTGCTAGGTAAACTGTTAAAAACTGTTTATAATCAGTTGCCCATGTTAGTCTGAATTTTCTCAATACTGGACAACCACTATAAAATAATCAACTGGGTGTTGACAGTGATATAAGACTGCAGCAGCTCCAAGCAAATTTGAAATGATCTCTAAAATTGAAATTGCCATGTGTATCAGACACCTGTATGATTCTCACCCACTGACTTAACATCTCTGTTGCCCCTGCTTACCTCTGTAGCCACTTTACCCTGACTCCCTGCTCCAGAATCATCTCAATGTTTCAATGCTGAAAACATTTTTCTTGCCTCATGGCTTTTGCACATGTTATTCCCTCTAGCAAGCATTCTTCATCTAGTTAGATTCTGTTCACTTTTGCTGTCCCAGTTAAAAGATACTTCCTTTTCTGAACTCCCAAATTGGGCTTGTACCCCAGGTTTCTCACTTCCTTTGGTATACTCATTTTATAATTATTTCATCCACAGCTGTATTTCCTTCTAGGCTGAGAGCTGACTGAGGGCAGCAATCATGGATGCCCCCCATTCACTGCTAGGTCTTCAACTCCTGACACAATTATTTTTAAGGGAATAAATGTAATGTGAATATATAAATTTGAATTTAGATGTAATATTGATAAAAGACATAGAAGAATGATGAAAATTCTGATTATAAAAAAAGCTTATTAAATTGAAGAATGACATATAAATAGTGAAATATAGAAACGTACTAATTTTAAGTGTACAACTGGATGCATATTTCCATATGTATACATTTGGTTAACCTTCATCTAGATGAAATATAGAACACTTTTAGTACCCAAATCTTTCCTTCATGATCATTCCTAGTCAGACCTACTCTTGACCATCTCACTCCCAGAGGTAACCATTGTTCTGATTTCTATTACCATCAATTACTTTTTGACCATTCTGAGATTTCATGTAACCAAAAATTATTTAGTACGTATTCTTTTGTGTCTGGTTTATTCCATTCAATATAATATCTATGAGATTCAGCCATGTTGTATGTTCCTTTTTATTGTTTAATTGTATTCAATTGCATGAATATTCATGATGTCATTATTAATTTTCTTATTGATCAATTTTGTATTTCTCTTTTCCCAATTTGCAGCTATAATGAAAAAAAAAATGATGTAATGAACACTCTGGTACATGTGGACATGTGATTGCTAAAAGAGCACTGTTTCCCTCTGCTCCCCATTTTTAAAGGAAAAAAATCAATCAACATATGTTCTTATGATATTCAGAAATATCTTTTTGGTTCTTAAAACGCAACAAAAAATCAGAATAACATTAGATATTATTGAAGAAATAAATGATAATTCTAATCGACTGAACCAGAAGTTACTGCTGTGTCAGAGATAGAAAACTTGAAAATCTAATAAAATAGAAAACTCATTAAACATGGTAATGTACCTAAGAAAAATGTGTTTACAAAAAAAATGTACAAAAATGTTTATAGCGGCTTTATTCATTATAGCCCCAAATTGGAATAAAATACTAACAATACTTAAAATATTCAGCACATTTCATTTATTTGGGGTAATAATAAGAATTCTCTATCCTGAGGGTGAACGTACAATTCCATGATTGTCCTAGATTCTAATAATGTCCTACATTTATATAGAACTTTAAAATTACAAAGTTCGCTTACATCACATAGCTAATAAGTGGCAGAGCAGAGGAACTCAAATGCAGGACTTCCAATGCTAACTTTAGTGTGTTTCCCCATCACATACTGATTACACCTCATCAAGAAAAGTAACACTCAACATGATTACTTATGACAAAGCGTATTTAATTTTTAACATTTTAAAAGCTGCTGTGTCTTATACTTTGGAGGGTTTTTCTAAGTAGAAATAATTAGTTGCATGTGCATTCCCATCTACCCTTGTCAGTGGGTCTCAACCTTTCCTATCTCAAGTCTTGCCAATCACCCTATCAGAGAGCTTGTACTCTATTAATATGCACATTCCACACCACCAAGACTGACATTCTTTTTTGTTTGTCAATAGACATTATGTTATTATAGTTTTCATTGATGGTAAATTCAGCAAAGTAAAAAGTTTTTTTTTGTTGTTTTTTTTTTTTTTACTAGAAGACTTCTTAGAGCTTTTAAAATGACAATGTATCTGGTAACTTTATAAAGAGCAATCTGTAGTGTAGTATACTTCCTAATGGAATCCAATTAACAGCATTTTGAAATTTTAGAAAAAATAAATTTTGGAAAACTTCTTTCTACATTTTTGTTTTCTTTTGAAAGCTTAACTTTCAACTATGCCATTCCCTCAAAGCTTTCTAAGTGACTGCCTGGAAATTCCACCAACAAATAATATTAATAGATTGGTAAAGGCCTCATATTTTGTATCCTCTTCCAGTTAGAAGACTTGCCCCTTAATAAGAATTATCAAGACTAAACTCAAAGTGACTAATGTGAGCTCAGGTACTGTGCTGGCAGAAGAGAAATTAATGTTGTGATGGGTTTGGGGAGAGAAGCTTAATTTAGAGCCTGAGCTGTCAAAAGATAGAGACCCTGGAGTCTGGCGTGGGTTCTTTCTAAAGCCAAATGAGTGTGCTTAGTGGGGAAAATGGTGAGAAACATGAACTTGACTCATGAAAAATATCAATGCTGTTACGTCAGTTACATAAACCTAATGGTGAGCATACACTGCTTACCTTTTTATCCACCTTCATTTTAGCAACCAACAATTTCAAGCTCTGTATCTGATGGACCTGCCCAACAGGGAAAAATTGCTTTCTACACACGTCTATGTAGAAATTTTTTTTTCTTCTAAGCTTTAAGTCAGATAGTTTGGCTAATAGAATTCATCTGCAAATAGTTTTGTTTATTTTTGTCAGTCAAGAGAAATCATTCTTCATTCTGCCTGTTGGAAATATGGAATCATTTCCATTTCAGCAAAAACATATTATTCTTTTGTTTTTTTCTAACTTGACCTCTCCTCAAGTGTGCGATGGTTCATTGTTAGTACCAGTAGATCTGAGCTGTTTTACTTTTTTCAGTTTGGTTTAAAGAGACATGCTAATTCCATATTCACATATATATTTAAAGAATACATTATTGCCTCTTTAAACTCTTTAATCTTAAATATAGTTAAAAAAGAAGGAAAACATTAAACATTAAATAATTATTTTATTTTAAAAGACATGCTAAAGTGCAACAATCTTAGTATTGGAGTAAGAGTGGTTATACTTAAAAAATTTTTTCAATTACAGTTGGGATACAATGTTATATTAGTTTTGGGTATAAGACATAACGATTAGACATTTGTAACACAGGAGCTCCAGGCCAGGAACTCACATCTGGGATATTCCAAAACAAACAAACAAACAAAAAAACAACAACAAAAAAACCCACGCCAGGAGGACCGAAGGAGTAGGACATGACTTTATTATTCATGAAGCCTAGAAGCACCAGTGGCGGCCAGTTGGAGCTGCAAGAAGAAATTGCTGCTGGCCAAGAGCAAGCAATGTGTTATATAAACAGGCAGAGGGAATGTTATCTAATTGGGGGAGCAGCTGCCTTCCCATCAGCCTGAAGAAGGGAGCGAGATGTGCTGCTGGGTTACAGGAGATGGTTACAGGACTGATAACGTCCATGAGAGCAGCAGAAAATGTCCTTGGGAGCAGTCACTGCCAAGAGCCCTTTGTATATTGCCTTCTTTATGACTGCTGATCTAGCAGTCATCTGTCTTCTGAGTACATGGAGGGGCTGTATTCTGAATTAACCCCACAATATTTATGTAGCTTACAAAGTGATCACCCCAACAAATCTAGTACTCATCTGACATCACACATTGTTATTACATTATTGACTATGTTATTTATGCTATATGTTACATCCCCATGACTATTTTGTAAATACCAATTTGTACCTCTTAATTCCTTCCTCTTTTTCACACACCCTCCCAACTCCTTCCCTCCTGGCACCCATCAAAATGTTCTTTATGTCTATGAGTTTGTTTCTGTTTTCTTTTGTTTATATTGTTCTTTAGATTCCACATGTAAGTGAAGTCCTATGGCATTTGTCTTTCTCTGTCTGACTTAATCCACTCAGCACAATACCCTATAGGTCCACCCATGTTGTTGCAGATGGCAAGATTTCATTCTTTTTTGTGGTGAAACAGTAGTCTGTTGTACATATGTACCACTTCTTCTTTATTCATTTATCCATTTATGGACATCCAGGTTGCCTCCATATCTTGATTATCATAAATAATGCTGCAATGAACATATGAATTCACACGTCCCTTTGAAGTAATGCTTTTGGTTTCTTTGAATAACTATCAGAAGTGGGATTACAAGATCTTTCTTTGTCTCTTGTTATACCATTGCTTGAAACTATTTTGTCTAGTATAAGTATTGCTATCTCAGCTTTTTTGTTTGTTTGTTTGCATTTTCATGAAACATTTTTTTCCATCCCTTTACTCTCAGTCTAGTGAGTCTCTTGTAGGTAGCATATGTAAGGGTTTTGTTTTCTTGTCTGTTTAGCCACCCATGTCTTTTGATTAGAAAATTTACTCCATTTACATTAACAGGAATTATTGATAGATATGTAGTATTGCCAGTTTATTATTTATATTTTTGAGCGTTCTTCTTCTTTAAGAAGTCCCTCTAACATTTCTTATAATACTGGTTTGATGGTGATGAACTTTAGCTTTTTCTTATCTGAGAAGCTCTTTATTTGTCCTTCTATTCTAAATGATAGCTTTGCTGTGTAGAGTAATCTTTGCTGTGTAGAGTAACCTTGCTTTTCGTCACTTTGAATATATCATGCTGGTCCTTTCTGGCCTGTAGTTTCTGTTGAGAAATCTGCTGACAATTTTTTGGGAGTGCTCTTGTAGGTAACTAATTGCTTTTCTCTTGGTATTTTTAACATTTTCTCTATATCTTTAACTTCTGGCATTTTAGCTATAATATGTCTTGGTATGGGCCTTTTTGGATTCATCTTGTTTGGGACTCTCTGTGCTTCCTGAGCTTGTATGTCTATTTTCTTCACCAGATTAGGGAATTTTTTTCATCATTATTTCTTCAAATAGGTTTTCAGTTCCTTGCTTTCTCTCTTCTCTTTCTGGTACCCTTTTGACGTGAATTTTGGTATGCTTGATGTTGTCCCAGAGATCCCCTCAACCATCCCATTTTTGGGATTCTTTTTTTCTTGTTGTTGTTCTAATTGGGTATTATCTGCTACCTTATCTTCCAAATTGCTGATTTGATCCTCTGCTTCATCTAATCTACTGTCAATTCCTCCTAAGGTATTCTTCACTTCAGTTATTATAGTCTTCATTTCAAACTGGTTCTTTTTTATGTTTTCTATCTGTTTGTTAAAGTTTTCACTGAGTTCGTCTACTTTTCCCCTAAGTACATTAAGCATCTTTATAGCCAGTGTTTTGAACTCTGCATCTGGTAGATTGCTTGTCTCCATTTTGTTTAGTTCTTTTTCTGGAGCTTTGTTCTGGTTTTTCATTTGGGATATATTTTTTGTCTCCCTATTTTGGCTGCCTTTCTGTGTTTGTTTCTATGTATTAGGTAGGGCTCCTATGTCTCACAGTTTTGTAGAGTGGCCTTATGTAATAGATGTCCTAAGAAATCCAATGGCACATTGTTTCTGGTCACCTGAGCTGGGTTCTCCAGGTGTGTCTCTTGGATGGGTTGTGTGTGCCCTCCTATTGTAGTTGAGTCTTGGTTCCTATTCACATGTCAATGGGAGCAATTTACCACTGGACTGCTGTGCAGAGGCTGACCCTACAGAGCAGGATTTGCTTTAGCAGGGCTCCGGTGCCTGCCCAGTCTGCCCTCTGAGTGTGTCATCCTTAGATGCAACCCTGGGAGTACTCTTGCTCTGTCCAAAGACAGTCACAGGATATGCCAGCCCTGGGGCCTCTTGGGAGGGTTCCCAACACAGGCCAAGTTCAGCTGCAGCCTGTGCTCTGCCCGGTCACGAGCCATCAAGCAATCTAAAGATGGTGGCTTCCTCCACTGGGTTTGGAGGTGCTTTGAGAAGCCAAGCTATGAACCAAGGTTGGCTATTGCTAGTGCAAGAGGTACAGGGCACGCCAAGGCCAGAAGCAGCTTGTTTGGGTTTTGTGAACCTTTAAGAGATTTTTGGAAAGTCCTCAGCATGAACCAAGACAGGCCTTTTGTATGGAAAAGCCATGGCAGCCAGCTTGGGTAGACCACAAGTTGGGTGGGGCAGGATCTCAGGGAATTACCAGGGCAGAATGAACAATGTTAGCCAGGTTCATGAAGACTCAGATATGGTGCCTGCCTGTGTCTCCGCACTGTGAGTAAAGTGCTCAACAAAGGAACAATGGTTTCTGCCAGCACTTCTGTTTGGGAGAAAGCTGTCCCTCAAGCCTGATAATTCAATTTGTCCCTGTATGTCCCTGGAGCCTTTCAAGCTGCTACCCCAGTACTGGAGCTCAGAGTGAGTGAGTCCGTCAACAAATAAGTCCACATGCACACCCTTTAAGAGTAATATCTGAGACTCCAATGCCCTCCATCTCACTCAGCCATACTCTCTGCTGGTTTTCATAGCCAGAAGTTGTGTAGACTTTTCTTCCTGGCACTGGAACCCTGGGCTGGGGAACCTGGTGTGGAGTTGGGAATCTTCTCTTCTCTGGGGGAACTTCTGCAGCTGAGATGTCCCTCCCAGCTTTTAATCACTGCACATAGGTATGGGAACAGCCCGTTTCACATCTCTGCCCCTACTATCAGTCTTGAGGTAGCTTCTTCTCTAAGTCCTTAATTGTAGAACTTCTGTTCAGCTAGACCTCTGGTGATTCTCAATGGTTGTTCTGTAGTTTAGTTGTAATTATGGTGTGGTTGTGGAAAGGCAAGTACAGCATTGGCCTACTCTGCAGTCTTGACCAGAAATCCTAATGGTGCATTTTATTTTTAAAATATTTTTGTGTGTATTTTGATTTTTATAAAAGAAGACATTGCATTCATAAGCATAAAAATACATTTTATATTTGCAATTATTATTTAAACTATCTTACCTGCTAATGTTTTTGTTTCATAAAACAAGAAAATACACCAAGTGATTAACCAATGTATGCAAATTATAAGAGTTAGTTAGTTAGTTAGTTGGCAGTTAGCTTTTTCTTCCTGTTTTATGAGACTAATTATCTCAAGTACTGTGACTGGTAATATTAACAATAGGTTTAATAGTCTGGATTCAGACCATTTAGGATCCAATTCTGGTTCCCTCACTTATTGGCTCTTTAATTTGAGATTGGTTATTTAACCTTTTGGGGCCTTAGTTTCCTCATTTATAAAAGTAGTATTGTTATAGAACCTGTCTCATAGGGCTGCTCTGAGGATTCATTTAGGTTAATACAAGTAATACACTAAGAACAATTGCTCCGTATAGTGGTAAAGTCAGTAAACATTATGTCGTCACCATAAACAACATTATGTAAAGAAAGCAATATAAAAGCTGATCCAGTTATATGACTAGACAATATTCAGACTAGAGAACTCAAGAGTAAACATTTGAAAATACATCAACCCCTACTTTTAATAATTAAGGACATAAGTATATAAATAACAATACCATTTGTAATACGTCCAAATGGTGATAATTTAAAAGTCTGACAATTTCAAAAAACAGAAATCATTATATAATGCCAGTGGGAATGTAAATTGATGCAATTACTTTGCAGTAACCAACAAAATTAAAAGCTTATAGTTTGCAATCTAGTAATTCCACTTGAAGGCATAGATTAAAGAAAAGTCACACATAAGCACAAGATGTTATATGTAAAGATATTTATTATAGCACAAGTTTTTCTTGAAGAAAACAAGAAAACAATATATGTTCATAATAGAGTAATGATAAATAAATATGATATATTTATATCATGGACTATTATACAGTAGTTAGGAGAAATGAACTGGCTATATTGCAATGTGGATTTGTCTTTAAAACAGCAAAAAGGCAAGTTGCTATATATATATACATATATATACTTTATATTATTTCTATAAATAAGAAACCACAAACTATACTATATATTAATCAAAAATTTTGAAATTTTAATTATTCAGTGAGCTGGGATGATACAAACCAAATTCATGATAATGATTATTTAGAAAAAGGGAGAATTGGAAATGGTAAGGAAAAAGACAAAAGAAGGGACTTTAAATTTATTTCTCTTATTAAAATAGGAAGGATTAACACAATTATATAAATAAAATTATTATTTGACATTTATTGGTGATAATTACATAAGTCTTTATTGTACAAGTCTCTAAATATTTCTCTATTTTAAAAATTTCTTAAAATATGTAGATAAACTGTTTAAAAAGATACTCTTCCCAAAAAAGTAGGTAATATGCAAATGTCAATTGATTGTCAAGAAGAGAAATATTCTTCCATTAAAAATTAATAAAAAACACTGAAACATATCCTATTCTGTAAGCTCCTCAAGGTCCAAAATATGATTTCTTTATCATTGTACCTCTCATCCTCCAGCACAGCACTTGGTGTATAGTAAGTATTAAACAAACCTACAGTAAAATATCCTGTGCTACAATGTATCCAAGACAAAAAAAAATTACTCTCAATTATTAAATAAATAAAATAACACAAAACATAAAGGACCAAATAGACATTATTTTAAATATGTTAGAAAAAATTAAAAATGACAATATCCAATGTTGATGGAGATGTAGGAAAACTATGAAACTCACAAATTGCTGTTGACAATTTAAAATAGAAGCATTTTGGCACTATAGTTTTGGAGACTATATGTTCCTTGGTCCAGTAATATCCTATCCTTGGAAATTTATCCTAAGGGAAGAATCCAAAGATGAAAATGACTATTATGAATATATGTTTACTGAAGGGTTACTTAAGGTAGAGAATGGAAATCAATGCAAATATTCACTAATCACAAAAAGACTAATTAAATTATGGTATAAAAATGAGTTAGAATATTTTGCAGTCATTAATACAATAATTAAAAGGGGATAAAGGTAATCTGGATAAGACATCTCAATTTTTTGCTAGAATTTATTTATTTGGTAGTTATGAATATATGGAGCAAAATTTATGAAATATGCCAGTAAGAAAAAGCAGGCAACAGAAAAAAGTATATGTGTTTCTGACTTAAGCTGTGTAAAAATCATATATGTGCAAGACCAAGATGAGAAGAGAAAATTGGGAAAAAAGGTATTTTTTTTAATACTTAAAATCTACTTTATAGCATAACCTTCATATACTGCTGGTGGATCCGCAAATTGGTACAGTCACTATGGAAAACAGTGTGATTGTTCCTCAAAAATCTAAAATTTGATCTTCCACTAGAACCAGCAATCCTTCACTGGGTATTTATCCCAAAGACTTGAAAACATATATCCGTGAAGATATTTTCACACTGATGTTCATAGCAGTATTATTTGCAGTAGCCAGTACATGGAAGCAACTGAAGTGTCTTACGATAGATGATTGGCTAAAGAAGCTGTGGTATATATATACAATGGCATATAACTCAGCCATAAGAAGAGATGAAATACTGCCATTTGCGACAACACGGATGTATCTTGAGATAATTATGCTAAGCGAAATAAGCCAGACAGAAAAAGTTGAAAACCACATGATGTCAATTTATGTAGGATATAAATCCAAAAGCAACTAACAAATATGATAAACAAACAGAGACTCATGGACATGGACAATAGACTAGTGGTTACCAAAGAGTAGGGGAGAGGAGGGAGGGAGAAGGTAGATGGGGTAAAGAAATCTAACTATGGGCAGTGAACACACAATGAAATTTTATATATGCCTTACTGTTGAATTGTAGACCTGAAACTTACTAGATTTCATTAAACAATGTCATCATAATAAAAATAAAAAATAAAACAATAGTACATATATATGTATGTATATATTTTAAGTAAAATTATTGAGTGACGGTTAATAAAATCAAATAGATTTCAAGTGTACAATTCAGTAATACATCATACGTATATAGCATTGTATGTCACCACCCAAAGTTAAATTTCCTTCTGTCACCAAATAGTTGATCCTTTTTACTTCAATTTACCTCTCCCCTCCCCCTTTTCCCTCTGGTAACCACTAATCCACTGGCCATAGCCATGAGTCTCTGTTTGCTGTGTTTCTTTGTCACTTTCACTTTTATATTCCACATATGAATGGAATCATATGGTTCTCAACTTTTTCTGTCTGACTTATTTCGCTTAACATAATAATCTCAAGATACATCCATGTGGTCGCAGATGGTAGTATTTCATCTCTTCTTATGGCTGAGTAATATGCCATTGTATATATGTACCACAGTCTCTTCATCCAATCATGTGTTGTAGGACACTTTGGTTGCTTTTATGTCCTGGCCACCATGAATAATCTTGCTATGAACATCAGTGTGAAAATATATTTTCATATATGTTTTCAAGTCTTTGGGATAAATACCCAGTAGAGAGATTCCTGAATCATATGGTAGATCAATTCTTAGTTTTTTGAAGAACCTCCACACTGTTTTCCATAGTGGTTGTACCAATTTGCAGTCCTACCAGCAGTGAATGAGGGTTCCTTTTTCTCCACATCCTCTCCAACACTTGTTATTACTTGTCCTGTTGATAACAGCTATTCTAACAGGTGTGAGATGGTAAAATTAAAAAAAAAAAAGAAATAAAAAGAAAAAAATTCCCATTTGTTGTTTGAATAAATTTCAAAATGTCTATTGCATATCTACTAATATGAAATCTAATTATGACAAATAATGTTCTTCGTTATAATTCAACACTTAATACAGAAGATAAAATGGGTAGAATAGCTTCTGGTTGTTATATTTACCTTGAAAAAAATATACTAACAAATATTAAAAAAAGAAAAGTGTATCATATGTCTCTCAAATTGATTAGTGCTTTAATTTACAACAGGTAATAATGTCAAGTTGGCAATTTTATTTGTTAATTATGCTTTTGGTGTAAGTGGTTATGTTTAGAAATCAGCACCTCAAATTCTTTGGAAATTTTGTAAAAATTTTCTACCTGGAATATCTCTATTCGCAATCATTCAATTTGTTTATTGAGTTCCACAGAATAAAGACGTGTCTTACAAAGAGTTCTTATGATGAAATACAAAATTTGGGGGTACATTAGCCAGTGGAATAGAGAAAGACATAATTTTTTCAGCATAAATATGATAAATATGAAAATAGTACTAAATTATGAAGAAAAATGTTCCCGTTTACATATTTTGTGAGATTACTAGAGAAAGAATTAAATTGTGTTATTAACCAAAGTTGAAAAATAAGAGAGAAAATGTATGCTTTATACTTTAAATTTGAGACAGAGAGATTGGTTAAAATTTTCAGAGGAGGTCATCCCTGGATGCTGCCTCTCGTTTACATGTTACCTGGGAGAGCGTCGTGCAGCAGCATATTCTCAGCTGTTGAATGTGTTCTGCTCATTTTCCAGTGGGGAGGACTGGTTTAATGCTTTCTTGGCAGTGTGTACTTTTTCACTTCTGCTGTTTCTATTTATGTCTTCTCGCTTATTTATTGTTTGCATTTAGCTTGCACTGTAAGTGGTTCTGAGAATTGTAGGGTGAATGAACAATACCTGTGCAGGCCATAAGCTTTACAAATAAATCTCTCTCTCTTCAGTTTTTATATTGATTCTGTGTGGGGATTCCTCTTTATTCTTTTTCCTTAACTTGAAATTTTATAAAGGACCATGAATATTTAAACAAAATGTAAGGATTTGGGTCTCTCACCCCCCAGATTTATGAAACTTGCCTGTAGAGCAAGAAATTCTTCCAAAGAAGTTAAATTCTAATGAGTATAATTTGGTCCTTCATATTTAAAACCAACTCTTTTTTCTACTTATGTAAAAGATAGTGCTAGGTCCAAGATCTTGGGCAAGTCATTAAATCTCTTGTCAGACTCATCTGTAAAATAAAAGAACTGGAAAATGTGAGCCCTGTAGTTTAATGAAAGTTCAATGATTTCCCCAAACTTTTACTTCCTAAGCTTTCCAAAAAATAATCTTAATTCTGTGGTGGTACTTGGTGAATAAATACTTCGGAAACATTTGGAAGAAAGACATGGGAAACTATCATAGCCCTGACTATATCAATAGCCATCAACCATATTAATGATTTTGGAGGGAAGCCCAGTAAAATGTTAATTTATTTAATAAATATTTAATAGTACATTATTTCAATAAATAAATTAGTGTTTACCCAGTAAAGAATATAAATGGTTTGTACACACATTCTCGACTGACTTCCATAGTCCTTCTTGGACATTTCCCAAAGAATTATTTTTTAAAAAAGATGAACATCAAAATATTTCTGTTTGTAGCAGTTTACGACTGGTGGTAAAATCTATGATAATCCCTCTTATAATAATGTTTAACCATTTTTGATATTTGCTTTACATTTGCACTATCAAATGTACATTTGTATAAAATCTTCCAAATCATGAAAGATTTATGATTTGAAACATATTTGGATTATTCTCTGGTTAATCAGCTGGATAAAAATTAGGAGTACTGTAACTAGAACAATTAATTTAGAGTTGAGCTTAGCATTATACAAAAATTAAAAAAAATTTTCATGGTGTGCTTTGGCTACATAAATGAAACTATAAGCCTGTTCACTGTCAAGAATTTGTGTAATAAGAGCAGTCATGTGTCCTTTTCAGGAGCTCAGGTTAATAATCAAAGCATAGGTCAGAAGAAAAGGGGTCAGAAGCAGTGTATTCTTGCTATTAAGTCTGTTGCTAGCCCTTTATGGGCTTGTGTAAATGAATTAACTCTTGAAAAACTCAGTTACCAAAGCTGAGAATTGTGATGAAAGACAGTCACCTGTCATTTTATTCAGCAAGTAGGTATAAATGCTGATGTGCGGTGAGTGTAACAAGGCTCTAGCTACTAGAGGGTGGTAACAGATTGAGGAGGGGGTAAGAGTCCCAAAATAGTACAAAGAGAGATGTGTTCTAAGACAGTGACACACTTACAAATTAGTTAAGAAGTGTAGTAGGTAAGGTTAACTGTGCATAGTCATGCTCTCCCTCCTTTTTAAGAGGGCACTTGTATGTTTGGGTATCCGTGCTCTTCTTGGAGGCGTGAAGAATCCCTAGCCCCTTGAGCCTGCCTTATTTCCTTGGTTCATTGAGGCAGAGGCTAACAAAGCAATATGGGACAATAAGGTATAACAGGTAGTTAGCGTGAGGGTGGGTTGAAGTGGCTGTGAAACTATTGTTTCTGGGAAAGGATTTTCTCCATCTTAAAGGAACACAAAAAAGAAAAAGTGCCTTTACTGCCTTTACCACCTCTGGACACTGACCTGGGGTTATAATCCCTTCAAGCATCTTGCATCTGGGAGACCAAGAGGCTAAAGATGACAGAGCAGAAATGTGACTTTAAACTGGACCTAAGAAGAAGAATGAATTTTCACAAAGAGAAAAATAGCAAAGAAGCAAGAACATTTTAGGACAGGATGAGAGTATAAATAGGATAAAAATGAACTGGGGCTAGGGCTGGCTTTGTTAATAGAAAAACATTGAGACCTCTAAGGCTAAAACCAAAGGAAGTCATAGGAGGAAAACTTTTGATAAATGAGGAAAATTCACTAGTTCCTCACCCAATAACTTCCCCAACCAGGTGGTGGTGTCATGCAGGATGCTTGGGCTTCCTACTTGTTCTAAGTCACATGTGAATCTTTAGGCTTCTTTCTTCAGAAGAACAGAGAAAGGCAAGAGACTCAGAGAAAATTTGCTTGTGACTTCTACGCCTTGAAAATTTAAGACGGTTGGGCAAGAGAATCATCCTGCTTAACTTTATCTCATCATAGACTTATTTGACTGGTTTTTGAGAGATTATGGATTTTTTCTTCTTTATTTTATGGTGAGACACATGTTGATCCAGTTACCACGTAAAAAAGAGAAACCGACTTCTTATAAAATAAAAAGAATATGATATTTATATATTTTAAATTCTTTAAATCTCAAAGTATGAAATGTACATTACAGAAAAAACAGAACATATATAAAATACAATTATTTAAAATTAAAATTAAGTCTTATTGAGATGGAACAAGCTAACTATGCATTAAAGTTTTGTGACTGTTCATTCAGCAGCAACTCCCTGACTCCAATGATCCCAGTGGCTGTAAGACACGTGCAATATATAGCCATTTATAAAAGGAAATAAACTCTTAAATACATTAGATACCACTAAAAATATATGAATGCTAAGTTATTAAACTCACAAAAAACTACCAAGATAATTTTGTTGCTGACATATACATTATATTTAATAAAATCTAGAAAACCAATGATTATTAAAGGTAGCATTATTTTTAAACTAGCTATAATTATTCATTTTTATTGCTGTACATTTTTCCTTATATAAATATACCACAATTTATTTATCCATTCTAATATTAATGTCCAATTACAATGTCTCCAATTTTTTACTGTTACTGACAACATTACCCTGAGAATGATTTTACACATGTTTACACAAAAGTCTACATTTCTGTTGGGTCTCTGGAGTGAAATCGAATGTTCAGGTTAAAGTAGTAGCTGTTAAACAATTTTCTAAAGTGGTTGTACCAATTTACTCTCCCAGAAGCAAGATAAGAGAGTTCTACTTGTTCTATATATAGTCTTTTGTTAAATATTGATATTACTTGTAACTTCTTCCATTTTGTGGATTACATTTTTTCATCCAAGTGTTTCTTTTGATAAGTAGAAATTGTTAATTTTAATATTATCTAGCTTATCAATTTTTTGCTTTATGGTTTGTGTTTTTTTGGTGTATAGTTTAAGAAATCTCTCCCTATCCATGTCCAGAATGATATGCTCTTACATTGTCTTTGAGAAATTTCATTGTTTTACTTATTAAATTTAGAGCTAGAAAATTCATCTATAATTTATTCTTGGCTATGATGTGAATTAGGGAGAAATCAAGTTTCATTTTTTTCTCCATATAGATATCCAAATGACTCAATATAATTAATCAAAAAGATCATTTTTTCTCTCACTGCACTGCAGCATATGAATCAGTGACTATATTTGTGGACAGATCTTTTGTGAGAGTCTATAAATTGTTCCATGGTCAATTTTTCTACTCTTGTACCTGTTTCATACGGCTCTTATTATTGTAATTTAATAAGTCTTGAAATTTGATATAATGAGGTCTCTATTATTTTTTTTGGCTGTTCATAATTGTGGTAGTTATATTAAGCCTTACCTCTATTTTCATATAAATTTTATTTTATTTTTGATTAAAAATTTTTAAATAATATTTTATTTTTTCAGTTACAGTTGACATACATTATTAGTTTTATGTGTACAACATAATGATTAGACATTTATATAACTGACAAAGTGATCACCCTGATAAATCTTGTAACCAGTTGACACCACACGTAGTTATTACAATATTATTGACTATATTTCCTATGCCATACTTCTGTATTTTACATCTCCATGACTATTTTGCAACTCTTAATTCCTTCCCCTTATCACCCATCTTCCCAAGGCCCCTCTGATCTGGCAACCATCAAAATGTTCTCTGTATCTATGACTTTGTTTCTGTTTTGTTTGTTTATTTAGTTCTTCAGATTCCACATATAAGTGAAATCATATGGTATTTGTCTTTCTCTGTCTGACTTATTACACTTAGCATAATAGCCTTTATGTTCATTCAGGTTGTTGCAAATGGCAAGATTTCATTCTTTTTTTATGGCTGAGTAATATTCCATTGTATATATATGCCACTTTTCATTATCCATTCATCCACTGATGAACGCTTAGGTTGCTTCCATATCTTGGCTATTGTAAATAATGCTGCAATGAATATATGAAAGCATATGACTTTTAGAGTTAGTGTTTTCGGTTCTTTTGGAGAAATACCCAGAAGTGAAATTGCTGGGTCCTTCTTGTTGTTTGTTATTGCCTTTGTTTTAAAGTCTATTTTTCTGGTATAAGCATTGCTACCTAGGCTTTTGTTGTTGTTGTTTTTATTATTATTTCCTTTTTCATGAAATATCTTTTTTTCATTCCTTTGCTTTCAGTCTGTGTGTGTCTTTCAATCTGAAGTGAGTCTCTTATAGGCAGAACATATAGAGGCCTTGTTTTCTTGTACATTCAGCTGCTCCAAGTCTTTTAATTGGAGCATTTAACTCATTTACATTTCAAGTAATTGTTAAATTAATTTAGATTAATTTAGTTTCTTTGTCTCCTCATTTTGATTGCTTCTCTGTGTTTGTTTCTATGTATTAAGCAGAATTGCTATGTTTTCTGTTCTTAGTAGAGTGAGTTTATATAGCAAATGTTTTGTGGGACTCAGTGACACAGTCTCTCTGGTCACCTGGGTTATTGTCTTTTGTTATTATGGCTGGGTTATTGTCTTTTGTTATTTACATTTTTTATCTTTTTTCCCCTTCTTCTTATAAAAGTCCCTTTAACATTTATTGTAATACTGGCTTGATGATGATGAACTCCTTTAGCTTTTTCCTGTCTGAGAAGATCTTTATACATCCTTCAGTTCTAAATGGTAGCTTTGCTGGGTAGAGTGAGTAATCTAGATTGTAGGTTCTTACTATTCATCACTTTGAATATTTCATGCCAATTCCTTCCAGCCTGCAAATTTCTGTTGAGAAATCTGATGACAGTCTTATGGGAGTTCTCTTGTAGGTAACTAACTGCATTTCTCTTCTTGTTTTTAAGATTTTCTCTCTGTTTTTAACCTTTAGCATTTTAACTGTGATATAGCTGGGTGTGGGCTTCTTTGGGTTCTTCTTGTTTGGAATTCTGTGTGCTTTCTGGGCTTGTATGTCTATTTCCTTCGCCAGGTTAGGGAAGTTTTTCATCATTATTTCTTTAAATAGGTGTTCAATTCCTTGCTCTCTTCTATACCTCTATAATGCAAATGTTGATACGTTTGATGTTTTCCCAGAGGCTATTTAAACAATGCGCATTTTTTAAATTCTTTTCTCTTTTTGCTGTTCTGATTGGGTGTTTTCTGCTACCTTATCTTCTAAATCACTGACTTGATCCTCTGATTCATCTAATCTGCTTAATTCTGTCTAATGTATTCTTCATTTTAGTTATTGTATTCTTCATTTCTGACTGGCTGTTTTTATGTTTCTATCTCTATTTTTATGTTTTCTATCCCTTTGTTGATGTTCTTACTGAGATCATTGAACATCCTTATAACCAGTGTTTTGAACTCTGCATCTAGTAGATTGCCTGTCTCCATTTTATTTAGTTCTTTTTTCTGGAGCTTTGTTCTTCTCTTTCATTTGGGACACGTTTCTTTGTCTCCTCATTTTGATTGCTTCTCTGTGTTTGTTTCTATGTATTAAGCAGAATTGCTATGTTTTCTGTTCTTAGTAGAGTGAGTTTATATAGCAAATGTTTTGTGGGACTCAGTGACACAGTCTCTCTGGTCACCTGAGCCTGGTATTACAAGTGTTTCCCTTGGATGGGTTGTGTGTGTCTTCCTTTTGTAGTTGAGCCTAGATTGCTTATAGCACATCAGTGGGTGGGATTCACCCTCTGGCTGATTGGTTGTGAGGAACAGCTGTGACTATAGTGGAGGAGGTGTTGTGCTGAGGTTGACCCTATGGAACAAGATTTACTTCAGCAGGGCTCTGGTACCTGCTAAGTCTGCTCTTTGGATGTATTGTTTTTGGAGATGGCTGGGTGGTGCTTGAGTATAATCTGAAGTTGGTTACCAGGTGTCTTGGACTGTTGGGAGGGGCTCTTGTGCAGTCCAAGGTCAGCCACTGTTTGTGCCCTGCCCAGGCCACTTAGATCTGCAGCTGGCACCACTTGTGATGCACTTGGAGGTAGGTGCGTGGGAGAGGCTAAGCTGCACACTGAGGCTAGCTTCCACTAGTGCCCGGCTTGGGGCTGGTTGGCAAGAGGTACCAGGCATGCTGAGGCCAGACACTGCTTGTTTGAGGTTTGTGAACCTTTGAGAGATTTTAGTGAATTATGAAGCATGAGCCAAGACAGGCCATTTGTATGGAAAAGCCACGGAAGCAGCTTGGGTGGCCCCACAAGTTTGGTGTGGGGTCTAATGGAATAACCATGGTAGGATGAATAGTGTTAGCTAGGTTGGTGGAGACTTAGATTTGACTTCTTCCTGTGCAGGCTGGGTAGGGGGAGGAGCAATGGCTTCAGCCAGCATTTCTGTCTGTGAAAAGCTGCCTCACTAGCCCTCGCCCTGAAGCCAAACAATTTAGATCCGGGTGCCTTTCGAGCTGTTGTCCCAGTGCTGGAGCTCAGAATGAGTAAGTCTGTCAGTGAGTAAGCCCGAGTATGGACCCCTTTAAGAGGAAGACCTGAGGCTCTAGCCACTCCCTGTCTCACTGAGCCACAATTTTTGCTTGTTTTCACAGCCAAAAGTTGTGGGGACTTTTTTCCCCAGGACTGAAACCCTTGGCTGGAGATCCTGGTGTCGGCCTGGAACCCCTCACTCTTCAGGGGAGACCTCTGCAGCCAAGATATCCCTCCTGAGTTTTAACCCTCTCATATGGGAGTGGCGTCTGCTTGTTTCACATCTCTGCCCCTCTTACTTCTATATATTCTTAGTTGGAAGACTTCTGTTCAGCTAGACTTCAGGCCATTCTAAATTTCTGTTGTTCTGTAGTTTAGCTATGATTCTGATATGATCTGGGAAGTGGCAAGCATTGCATTTTCCTACTCTGCCATCTTGAATGGAAGCCCCATTTTCGTATAAATGTTAAAACCACCTCTTTGACACACAAAAAAATTGTTGATTTTTATTTGGAATAAATTGAAAATGTATATCAGCCTGGGAAAAATTCAGTCTCTCTACTAACATGCAAATTTATATAATTTTATTAATTTAGATTTTTAAAAAAATTTTTACTTAATAATGTTCTGTGCTTTTCTTTGTAGATAGCTGGACATTTTTTAGGTTTACTGCTAGAAATTCTGTGTTTTTGTTACTATTTTAAATGGCATGATTTTAAAATGTTATAATTTGTTGATTGCTTATGGAAATATAGAAACAGAAATAAAATAGAAATAGGCATGTAGAAATATAATTTATATGTTGATAATTTTAATTTTTTCTTGAGAAATAATTTTTATAGAAAATTTTATATATCCACTGATATTATATATTCCTGACTAAAAATGCCAGGAAAATATTGACAGTAGAAATATTTGTCTCATTCTCAAACTCAGAAGGAAAGCTTTCAATAATAATTTATTATCCTTATAATAGAGGTTTTTATAGATAGTCTTTATAAGTTGAAGGAAGCTTTTTACTATCCCCAGATTTAAAGTTTTTAAAATTTAGTTCTGTTTTTAATCATGAATGAATATTTAATTTTGTTAAAACTTAATTTTCCATAATTTGGATATTTTTCTAATTATATTTTTGTTATATATTTCCAGTATAATTCCACTGTGGTCAGAGAAGATACACTTAATAATTTCAATCTGAAAACTTTTGAAATTTTAAAATTATACAGTATATTTTCAATTTTGGTTACATGATACATTTATATTTGAAAAGTATTTCAGTTCTATTATTGTTAAGTTCAGTGTTTTATACATACCAACTTTATCAATATATCAATTGGTTTGTTAATTCTGTTATTCATATCTATACAATTACACCGAATTTTTACTCATTCTAACAGTTGGTAAGTGGACTCAATTTTTTTGAAAGTTTTTGGAATATGTAGCTTAGAAATAGAAAAACTACCTAGGGAGCTTCAATTAGAACTCCTAAATGAATCCTAGGCCATAGATTGTCAGAGCTTTGCATTATCTTCTTATTTATTAAAGTGGTAATTTGTTTCTCATTTGGCTATTGTTTTCTGTGTGTAAGCTCATTTGGCATGAAGCTCTGAAAGGGAAAAAGAATTAATGGGAAAATTCAGAGTTCTAAACCTTCCCTAAGTCACTAACATTATATTTACAAGAAACATTTCTTGGTTGTCCAAAATATGTCAGTCTTAGTTGTATATTTCTTAGCAGAGTTCTCATTAAAAGAATCATTTTTTAAAAAAGACATGTAGTGTGGTGAGGAATGGGTGAAATAGGTGAAGGTAGTAAAAAGGTATAAACTTCTAGTTATAAAATAAGTAACTCCTAAGGATGTAATATATTGCATGGTGACTATAGTTCTTAATATTGTATTGACTATTGAAAAGTTGTTATGAGAGCAGATCTTAAAAGTTCTCAAAATAAGAAAAAATTGTACCTATATGTGGAGATGGACATTAGTTAGACTTATTATAATGATTATTTCATAATATATACAATTATCAAATCATTATGTACACCTGAAACTAATATAGTGTCATATGTCAATTATATATCAATTAAAAAAAAAAAGACTTAAAGAGAGAAAAAAAGATGGACACTTGGTATTCATAATGATTTTTGAAAGTATGGATTACCAACACCTATATTAAAGTTCTTATTAAAATATTAGCTACATTTTTGTAGCTACATATATCTTTTTTATTTTCAAAATGGTTAATAAAATGAGCTTCTGAAAATTTTGGCTACTAACACAAGTTAATGTAAAGATCATCAGGTTAATAGGATGTCAGTCCAGGCTCATACATTAATTAGAATATTTCTTCTCAGAGATTTAAGGAAGATCGAGATATTCTATTAGCATCAAATGGTATCACTTCAAAAGAGTGGCATTTTTTGTTATTTCAGTTTGTATACCACTTCTCTCCCCAAGAGTTAAAAAATCCAGGGTTTGGCTCTCAGTGGGTTCTGTTTGGTGCCAATGATAAAACTTGCAAATAAATCTATATGAAGCAGCATGCTGACTATGTTCAATATTCCAAATGGCTGTTCTTCAAAATGTCTTTTGGGAATTTTATCCACACGACAAGGTTCCAGGAGAAAGTGCACCAAGAAGTGATGAGGCAGACTGAGATAGGTGTCACAATGGATGATGTATGGTGTATGGGGCAGTGAGTGTGCATTACAACTGAAATCTGTCAGCTTTTCTCAAAAGATGCTGTCAGCACAATAAGATGCTAGATGTTTACTATCAGAAAAACACAATAGAAAAAATCAAGTTCAATAAATTTGAATTAAAAAAAATGGAAAGGAAACCGAATAATAATCTAAAGAAAGGAGAGCGAGAGTGGCTACTACTGAGAGAACACAGAAAGATGAACTGAACTCAGAATTTCACATTATGATTAGATAGCTCAATTATACAAATATCAGATGGCAAGGAAGCTGGATTTATTTTTACTTATTTTCTTTGTAAACAATGTTTTTGAGGGCATTCCTCCCCCCTTGATCAAAGTAGATTATGTTGTTGTAGAAAATCTGGAAAGTGAAAAAAAAGTACTACGACAATAAATTCACCATAATCCCCAAAGATAAGCACAGTTAATAGTTTGTAATACACACAATCAATCTTTTTCACACAAATATATATAACTTTAAGAAGCCAATTTAATCACACTATACAAAGATGTAACAATAAGGCAATTTATTTCTCCTAAGTGTTCTGATCCCTGTTTTGAGTCTTCTTCTCTACTTTACCTCCAGCATGGGTAGTAGGGAAAAAAAAAAGAAAAGAAAACATCTGTCTTTAAGATTTCCTTAGTTCCTTTGCCCAGTACCTTCCCTGATCATCTTGTTTAAAATTACATGTCTCTCTAGTACCCTCATCCCATCCTGCATTATTTTTATCTTTTCCCATCGTTATCATTATTTAACATTCTGTACATTTTGCTTACTGGTTTTCTTTTCAATATTTTTATTCTTCAACTAGAATGTAATTTCTATAAGGGAAGGGCTATCGTAATTCTTCTTTTTTCACTCCTGTATTTCCAATACCAAGATCAGTGGATTTTACAGAACAGACTCTTAATCCATTTTTGTTGAATAATGAATGAATAAAGTGCTCTGTAGGAATTTGGCCTAAAAAAGAGAAAATAGGCTTCAACTTTCTGTCCTCCGGACCCTATGTCATCTTTTCTGCTGAAGTAGGACTGCTCTTGTCAGCGCACGACCTTACCTATTTGTCTTCACCTTGAAACCACAACCCTAAATGCCCTCTTGTTCCTGGCTCAGACTTTATGAATCCTCTTCAAACCTCAGTATATTTACATTTGGTCACTGAGGCAGGGAAACTTCCAGATTCTCCATAAATCACTGGCAAGCCTTAGTAGAGATGGCAGGAGGGGTTGTAGCATTGCCTGAGACTCATTTTATTCTCTTCCTCCTTTAGCTACCTTCACACTCCCAATGCTGTGCCATTTAGATCATGGAGTCAAACTAAGGATTGGCACATTCCAGAAGTTTCCATATGTATGTTTCTTGTGATAGTCTGAAGCTGTACTATCCAACATGGTAGTCACTGGCCACACAAACCTATTGAATGCTTGAAACATGGCTAGTCTGGATTGAGATGTACTGTGTGTGAAGAATACACACTGGATTTCAAAAACTAAAAAAAAAAGTAAAATGTCTCATTAGTAATTTTGTGTTGATTATATATTGAAATAATAATATTTTGGTTATATTGGATTAAATAAAATATATTATTATAAGTAATTTTACCTGTTTCTTTTCACTTTTTCATGTAGGGACTAGAAAATTTGAAAGTACAGATGTAGCTGGCATTTGTGGCTCCCATGATATTTCCATTGGCCAACACTGCTCTAAAGTTCCTTGCACCCACCACAGGGGAAAAGGAAAGCAGTGCCCTAGCTCTCCCTCACTCTTCTTCCTTAGGTGATGTTGTGGACAAGATAGGGCCAACTTTGGGCTCTCCTTTCTTCTAATAGCTGCTTCCTTAGGGTACTGCCAGAGGCTTTTTCCAGGCAAAATAATTATCTTTAAATTTATGAAAAAAAAAAATGATTTGTTTTTAGGCTTAGTTCTTAATCTGCTGAAAGAATGTAGAAAATTATTTTCCTCCTTCTGTCCTCCAAAACCTAGCTTTAAAGCTTTATTTTCTTTGACAAAACTTGTAGTAGCTTGGGCCTTCTAGCTAGCATCTGTCCTACTTCTGAAGCACCAAAATCCTGTCCTCTGCTTTTATGAGTGGGCACCCATATACACACATAAAAGCAGAGTATATATATTGAAATATATATATTTTGTTTATATTGGGTTGACTGAAATTCATGTATATAAATAATATGTATATGAAAGATAAAAATATATAACCTATAATATTACAAGAAAATTATTATTCTTGTCACATAGTTATTATTCCATTTTTTAATTAATGAGATTTTGTAATCTGCATTTTTCTCTTTACAATGTAGTGTGACAGGAAGCATGACACCCTGGCAAGAAGATGCAAATGAATATCACCATCGTCAAGGAATACATTTCAAACTACACCTGTGAACTTTTCTCACTTCATTCCCAATAGAGATTCTCAACCTCTGTATCTACTAGTATTGCTAGTAGAAATAGCACTCCAAAGTTATTGACCCAGAAATAATTTATTTGTTCTTGGTTTGAATAGCTCTAAACTCTTTTTCAGTGCTTAGTTTGTGTCCTGAGAGTGTAGCGCTTTGCTTTGTGCTCATCAACATTTATTCTCAGAACACTGACACCTTGGACAATTCATGTGCTTTCAGATCGACTATCATCTGCTCAGGTAGTAAGCTCTCCACACTGTGGACTGAATTATTTCATTCTTATCTTATGTCTACAGAAATGGAAATTTGAGGAGCAGTGGAAATGGGCTCAGAGGAGGAAGAGGTGGATATGAGTGGAACATTTTAGTCCTGGTCCAGGGAAGACAGAGGGCAGCACCAGGGAGCTCCTCACCTTTCTGAGCAGAGGAGTATGGAAAGAGGAGCATATGGAGGACGACAGGGTTTGGGGACAAGTGGCCCTGTGTCATGTTCTTTCCTATGCCCAGTGCCTGATCTGGCTGCCAATTCACCCATGAATGAGCAACAACTGCCTTTTCTATCAGACGAATACAATAGTCCCCCTGGGATAGGATTTTGGTGCTTCAGAGATAGGGCAGATACTAACTAGAAGGCCCAAGCTACTGCAAAGCTTTCATTGTCAAAGACAAAAAAGATATACACATATATGTTATATATGTGTATATCTCATCCTGCTTCATCCCTCCTGGGACATGAATCATCCTTTGTCCAGTGTCTCCACTCTGTATATGCTCTCCACCTGTTAGACACGTAGTAGCTATCTGGTTATCAAGCTGGTTATAGACAAAGTTTGAGAGAGATGATATTCACATAATTTTTATTACAGTATATTATAATAATTGTTCTATTTTGTTATCAGTTATTGTTATTAATCTCTTACTGTGCCTAATTTATAAATTAAACTTTAACATAGGTATGTAAATACAGGAAAAAAAACAGTATATAGAGGTTTGGTACTATCAATGGTTTCACACATTCACTGGAGTTCTTAGAATGTATCCTCTGCAGATAATTGGGGACTACTGTACACAAAAAGTAGTTTGAACAGAAAGTAGAGTAGATGTGTCTAGGCGCTCACAGAGCGGGGGATGAGGAATTATTGTTTAATGGGTATAGAGTTTCTATTTATGTTGATCAAAAAGTTCTGGAAATGGATGGTGGCAATGATCTCACAGCATGTGAATGTATTTAATGTCATTGAACTGTACACTTAAAAACTGTTAAAATGGAAAATTTTATGTTATGTACATTTTACCACCATAAAACTATATCTATATTATGTATATTATATGTGTATGTTCTGTGAAACTAAAATTTTTTAAAAAGTGGTTGAAATCTGTGGATGGCAGGTGCTATGTGGTAAAAAACAAAATAAAATAAAAAAACCTGGCAGCTGTTCATTTGAAAGGAATGGGAATTGCAAAGGGGAAATGTCATTGGTGGAAAAGATGCAGCAAATGCTTTCAACAGGTGAATACAAAGGAAATAACAGAGATCAAGTGACCCTTGTTTGTACCCCTGGGATAGTCCAAGCCAAAATGACTAGATGAACAGCCTCCCATCTGAAACTTTTAAGGAATTAATTTACGATTGATTAAATATTGCCTGAGAAAATAGTATACACTTCGGAGGTATCTGTAATATCCTGACATACAATCCTTATTTTTAAAAGAGTATTGAAACTATATAATAATAGCAATGCCAACTGTCTCTGTAATAAGAGTAGTTTATTAACACAATTCTTAAGAGGCAAGGAACCTATGAGTTCCTTTGGTGTTTGGCTCAGGTCTCACTATATAGTGTTAACACTTATAGCTCCTGTCACATGTTGGAACATTAATGAATTAATATGGTTTGACAACAATTGAGATGGTAGTGCTTTTTCTATATGATTGTCAAATTATTAGATTTCTAACCCCAAAGTATAACTGGCAATGTATACATCTGATATGGCTCAATTAGTAAATAATAATAATTATAATAATAAATAATAATAAATAATAATAATAATAATAATAATAATAATGTGATGTGGACACATAAATTAAAAAGAAATAGCATGATTACCTGGCAAAAAATACTGAATGAGATGATAAAATATGTGGCAGAGAAATAGTATCCTTTTACTCAAATAGAGTTTTCATTCTGATGGCCCTCAAACTGGCCAATAATTTCTAACAGCTTTAGGAGATGTGTCTTCTTTGAGGAAAATAAGGAGTATTTTCTCTGCGGCTTTACCATGGAGTTAATACTACTATTAGCCAGAGGCTGTCCTGGGCTCACAGCTATCGAACACTTGCAGGGACAATGTTGTGTCCATAAATGAGCTTTAGAAGGTTGTCAAGGACAGTATACCATGACATAAAAATTTCATACTACAAGTGTCAGCTTGCCTAGGTATTTAAAGATAGCAGCTATAAAATATGTCAATATAAAATTGAAAATGCTAATGAAGGGGTTCAGAGCAATCATTCAGACATGATGATATTTGGGCACAGGGCATTCGAAGACTGTCATCATGAATGTGACTAGTCCAAATTGGGAGAACATTTCTCAGCTTCCCAAATAAATTTTTTTCTTTTTAAATTATAGTTTACACGCAATATTATACTAGTTTCACATGTAAAACATAGTGATTAGACATTTATATAACTTATGATTGACCCGATAAATCTAGTACCCAGATGACACCATATATAGTTATTATAATATTACTGACTATACTCTTTATGCTATACTTTACATTCCCATGACTAGTTTGTAACTACTAATTTGTACTTCTTAATCCCTTAACCTTTCCTACACATTCTCTTAACACCCCTTCCATCTGGCAGCTAACCATCGATTTGTTCTCTATGAGTTTGTTTTGTTTTGTTTGTTTGTGTATTTTGTTTTTTACATTCCACATATAAGTAAAATCATACAATATTTATCTTTCTCTGTCTGACTTATTACACTTAGCATAATATCCTTTAGGTCCGTCCATGTTGTCGCAAATGGTAAGATTTCATTCTTTTTTTATGGCTGAGTAATATTCCACTGTAGATACGTATCATCTCTTTTTTATCCATTTATCTACTGATGGACACTTAGATTGCTTCCATATTTTGGCTGTTGTAAATAATGTTGCAATGGATGTAGGAGTGCATATATATTTTTAAATTAGTGTTTTGGATTTCTTCAGATAAATATCCAAAAGTGAAATTGCTGGGTCCCTCTTGCTGTTTGTTAGCCTTTGTTTTAAAGTCTACTTTGTCTGGTATAAGTATTGCTACCTCAGCTTTTTGTTTATTTGTTTTCTTTTTTTATGAAATATCTTTTTCCATTTATTTACTTTCATTCTGTATGTGGCCTTTGATCTGAAGTGAGTCTCTTGTAGGCAGTATATATAAGCATCTTGTTTTCTTGTTTATTCAGCCACCCTATATTTTCTGATAGAAGCTTTAATCTTTTAAAATTTAACCTCTTTAAATTTAAAGTATATGTAGTTATTGTCTTTTTATTATTTATATTTTTTATCTTTTTTTCTTTTTATAGAAGTCTCATTAACATTTATTGTAATACTGGTTTGATGGTGATGAACTGCTTTAATTTTTTCTTGATCTTTTTCTGCCTTTCAGTTCTAAATGGTAGCTTTGCTGGATAAAATGAGTAATATTGGTTGTAGGCCCTTACTATCCATCACTTTGAATATTTCATGCCAATTCCTTCCAGCCTGCAAATTTCTGTTGAGAAATCTGATGACAGTCTTATGGGAGTTCTCTTGTAGGTAACTAACTGCATTTCTCTTCTTGTTTTTAAGATTTTCTCTCTGTTTTTAACCTTTAGCATTTTAACTGTGATATAGCTGAGTGTGGGCTTCTTTGGGTTCTTCTTGTTTGGAATTCTGTGTGCTTTCTGGGCTTGTATGTCTATTTCCTTCGCCAGGTTAGGGAAGTTTTTCATCATTATTTCTTTAAATAGGTGTTCAATTCCTTGCTCTCTTCTTCTGGTACCTCTGTGATGTAAATGTTGGTACGTCTGATATTGTCCCAGAGGCCTCTTAAAGTATCCTCATTTTTTTGGATTCTTTTCTGCTGTCCCAACTGTGTTTCTTCTGCCATCTTGTCTTCCAAATTGCTGATTCAGTCCCCTACTTCATCTAATCTACTGTTGATTCCCTGTAATGTATTCTTCATTTTAATTATTGTATTCATTTCTCACTGGTTGTTTTTATGTTTTCTATCTCCATTTTTATGTTTTCTATTTTTTTGTTGAATTCTTACTGAGATCATTGAACTTTCTTATACCCAGTGTTTTGAACTCTGCATCTAGTAGATTGCTCGTCTCCATTTTTTTTAGTTGTTTTTCTGGAGCTTTGTTCTGTTCTTTTATTTGGGATATGTTTCTTTATCTCTTCATTTTGGCTGCCTTTCTGTGTTTGTTTCTATGTATTAGGTTGGTCTGCTATGTCTCCCAGTCTTAATAGAGTGGTTTTATTTAGTAGGTGTCCTGTGGGCCAAGATGGCAGGATAGATAAAAGCTGAGCTTGCCTCTTTCCACAACCACATCAAAATTACAACTAAACTACCAAACAACCATCATTGAGAATCGCCTGAAGTCTAGCTGAACTGAAGTCCTATAACTGAGGATATACAGAAAAAGTCATGATGAGACCAGTAGGAGAGGTGGAGATGTGGAGCAGGGTAGTCCCCGTACCCACATGTGGCAGTTAAAAATAAAGAGGGTTATATTGTCTGCAGAATTCTCCCGGAGGATTAAGGGGCCCCAGCCCCACACCAGACTCCCCAGCTTGTGATTCCAGTGCTGGGAAGAGAAGTCTTCATAACTTCTGGTTGTGAAAACCAGCGGAGATTGCGACTGAATAAGACAGAGTTTGCTGGGATCTCAGGTGCTCCTCTTAAAGGGCACGTGTGAGTAGTTACTTGCTGATGAACTTACTTTCTTTGAGCAACAGCACTGGGAGAGCAGCACGAAAGGCACCAGGGACATAAGGGGAAGAAGTGAATTGTCTGGCTTCAGGGCAAGTGCTGAATTCTGATTTTACAGCACTTTCTTCAGATAGAAGTACTGGCAGAAGCCATTGTTCCTTTGCTAAGACTTTCCCTCAGGTTGGTGCCATATTTGAATCTCCATCACCCTAGCTAACAGGGATTGGACTGTCCGGTTGATTCCCTGAGACCCTGCTCCACCCAACTTGAGAGTCCATGCAAGTCAATTCCAGTGGCTTTTCCATACAAATGGCTTGTCTTGGCTCATGCTGCAGACTTCATTAAAATTTCTCAAAGGTTCACAAACCCCAAATAAGCAGTATCTGGCCTCAGCATGGCTTGTGCCAAGCAGCCCCAAGTCTGGCACTAGTTGCAATGGGTGTCAGTTTGCAGCTTCACCTCTTCCAGGCACCTCCAAGCTCAGCACAAGTGGCAGCCATCTTCAGATCACTTTGTAGCTCATACCAAGTGGCCCTGGGCAGGGCACAAGCAGCACAAGGACCCCTTTCAAGAACTCAGAATAAACACATCTAGTGGCCGGTTTTCAACCACAACAGAGCATCATCTGACATCTTGACAAATGATACACCCTAAAGGCAGACAGGGCAGGCACCATAACCCCGCTAAAGCAATTCCTGCTCTGTAGGGTCAGCCCAGAACAACAGCTCCTCCACTGTAGTCACAGCCAGTCCTCACAACCAGTTAGCCTGAGTGTCAATTCCTCGTATTGATATACCAGCAGCAATCAAGGCTCAGTTACAAGAAGGCACATGCAACACACACAAGGGACATATGGTTCAGGTGATCAAGGAGACAGCTTCTCTCTTTCTAATAGCACAATCCTGAAGGTGCCAAAATGATATCTTGACTTCCTGCAGTTCTGGAAAAATGGTTTGAAAATGAGGACTGGGAAAGCCTTATCTGTATATCACTATCAAGCTTGTCATTAGCTTCTGTCCCTCCTCTTCTTCTTCCTCTTCTTATTCTTCCTCCTCCTCACCATCATCCTCACACGAAGAAGAGATCTCAGCTTGAGTTCAGGCTACTCGTCTCCTGCTTTACCTCCTCCCAACTCATTTCTGCCATACAGGGCATCTAACTCTGTTAACGGATGGTAACAGTCGTGGCAACCTTGCTTTTACTTCTATTACCCAACCCCATGATATTATTCCCACTTAGGTTTTGTATCTCCTAGATTACTCTTGAGATGTAAGGACAAAAGTTAAATTTGGAAATTGGGCCTCACATAGTGCAATTATAGAATTCTCACTGGTGTTGCGTTCATAGTTACACTATGTGCCCACAGTGACATAGCCAATTTAAAGCATGTGTGTTAGGCTGATTTGCTGCATCCCGTCTTATAATGGAGCTCTTTGGAAAAGTCCTTTTATATTCTTCCCTTCTTTGTTTAGTTGAGTGGCTATTTCTAGATTTACCAGCTACCTTCCTAATCATTACCTCTCTGTCTGTATAGAGCAAAAATGAAATACTCCCTCGTCTGTTCCTGAATAGCTTTCAACCTCTTTTTCTTTGTTACTATCCAAAATGTTAAGCTAGTATAACATAGGCCTTGCGATTCACAGTCTGTGCTTTGTTCTTTTAAATTATTTAGACCTGCCAGAGATGCGTGAATCTGTTTTATCTTCACCTTATCTTTTATAATATTATTTTTTTATTTTACAGTAATCCCATTAGTCCTCATGGCCATACTTATAGGTTAATATAGCCCTAGAAATCACCTTCTGGCATTGAAAATTCTGCCTTGGGGCTTCTAAAGCAATGGAAAGTCTTCAGGGACCCCACTCCTCCAAGCTAGTTGAGTCAATTCCCTGGATCGTTAGAAGAATAAGAAACCCACCCTGACAGTAATTCCCTCCACTGTGTACACTGGAGTTGCATTCCAGCAATTGAATGTTACATTTGGATTTTAGTTTATATTATTTGAAACTATTTAAAACATGCATTTCTGTACTATCAAAATATCCTTCTTTTTATTGTTGGTGCAAAAATGATATATGCCAAGTTAAAAGTGACTTGTGTTATAGCAATAAATCTAGACATACAGTCCAGTATGATTCTGTTGGGACAGAAGCATTGTGTTGTGGTGCCAGTGTGCTGGCTTGAGTACCAGAAACTTGCCCCCTGGTTGTCTGACTTCGTGTCTTAGTGGATGATACAAAAACTTCAATCCAAATTTCAAATTGCTCTTATTCTTAGTATACCCACTTAAGATATTCTTCTCTGAGAAAACAAAAAATTTCTTAAAAGTTTTTTGATAATTTTTATTTTTGACAACTTCTAATTTGGCTTGAGATGAAAATTCTGATCTTACAGAAATGAAGAAACCATCTTTAGACAGAATACACTTGTCTATGGATTTATCAAAATTTTGAAGAAAGATATTGCCCAGCTATGAAACACGACCATGTCCCTCCTGCTGGAGCCACACATAGGCCTCTGGGGCTGACCTAGCTGTGGAGCTCTAGTGGTCCATCATACTGATGTCCTAGCAAAGCTAGGCTCACTCAAACAGGATAACTTGCAGACATTGAAAGAACTGGCCCTATCGCTTTTGTACACAGACCTCTGCTAGAACTTTCTATAATATATTATAATAAAACAACAAAAGTAACCTGGAAATTGCATATTATAATGGAGACTAAGTATTTGAGAAGTTGCCATCATATACAGCTAAGTGGGAAAGAAGGGATACAAAACAGTATGTGTTGTATAATTCCATTTTTATTTAAACATACACACAGAATAAAGTAGAAGTAGATACAGCAGTAGATACAGCAAAATGTTTTCACAGCTTTAGCTGGTGTCAATAAAATAATATAAAAATTGTCACTAGTTTCTTTTATATCCTTCCAGTGCTTTTTATAAAAAATAAATGCAAATGTGATATATATTTTTATTAATCCTCTTTCTTATACAAAAGATAGTTTATTATATTTTACTAGATTATTCTGTGCAAATATAAACAAGCCCTAAATCTCAGGGGACTTTCAAAACACACTTTTCTTTTTCACTCACTTGGTATGTATGCTTCTCTGTTCCAACTGCAGCTCTGTTCTTGGCTGCAGGTAGGCTTCCTAGGTCTTTTTTTGTTGTTTTCTGGGACTGAGGCCAAAGGAGTGATTGCTATCTGGGACGTGGTCTTCTTTTGGTACTGGGCAGGAGCAAGAGAGCTGGTGGAAATTCATGATGCCTCAGAAAGCTCAGACATGACATGTATCACATTATTCCACTGGCATGTCACATAGTCAAGCTCGACGTCAGGGATGTATAATTCTTATTGAAGAGCAATGCTTTGCACTGTGTTTTTCACTTAATATAGTCTGGAGAGATACTCATTTGAATATAGAGAAAGCTTCTTTACTTTTTAAATATCTACATGGTACTTCATCTTGTGGATATACCCAGCTCCTATTGATGGGAATACGGACTGTTTTTAATCCTTTACAATATCAACCAATGTTAAAATAAATCATGTCAATTCATATATGGGCAAGTGTACATTAGGATGAAAGCTAAGGTACCCTAAGAAAAAGATTCATATATATAATTCTTAAGATTATTTTCTTCAAGCAACAGTCCTAAGAATGGGATAAAGGGATTCCAGTTTGATGGTGGTTTGTTCCTTGATCATTTGAGTATCTTAGTCTGTTGCGGCTGCTATAACGAACTGCTATGGACTAGATGGCTTAAACAACAAACATTTATTTTTTACAGGTCTAGAGGCTGGGAAGACCAAGATCAAGGCAAGGTAGAATCAGTGCTTAGTGACAGCCTGCTTCCTGGCTCATGGATAACTGTCTTCACTCTGTGTCCTCACATGCTGAAGGAGTGAGAAAGGTCTCTGGAGTCGCTTTCATAAGGAAACTAATATCATTCATGAGGGCCCTACTATCATGATCTAATCATTCCCCCAAAGTCCTACCTCTTAATACCATCATACTGAGGTTAGAATTTCAACATGTGGATTTTGAGAGGACACGAACTGTTCATAATAAGGGGCTAGATTGCCTCCATCTCATTCTTTCCACTTTTCTCAAGATCTTAATGCACGGTTAAAACAGGATCATAGACACTTCCACATTTCAAGTCACAAGAAAGAAAAGAGAATTCACAGAAAAGCACATGCCTACATGTGAGGACCTAGACCAAGAAGCAGCAAACATCTCATCCAATCATATTCCACATATACAAATTCATATACAAAGACTTAGTTACATAGCTACCACTAGTTGCAAAGGAGAATGGGAAATGCAACATCTAGTTGGGCAACCACATGCCAGCCCAATTCTGTCATCAGAGTAGAAGGTAACAACAGGCATATCTGAAAGAAAAATTCTTAGAAACAGAATGGTTGGGTCAAAAGATAAACATATTTGTGATTTCAGAAGATAATACTAAATTGCACTGTACAAGAGTTGAATTATTTAGTACTCCCACCAGCAATGTATAAGAGCGTGTCTCTTGTCTTCCCAGACATGACAAGAGAATGTATTGTCAAACTTGAGGATTTTTACTAAATTGAAAGTAAAAAAGTTCTCTCAGTTTAGTTTTTTTTGTTTTATAGATTTTTATTTTTTTAATTACAAAGGTAATATCACAAAAGTCTCAGTTGAGAGCTATAAATTTTACAAAAAAAAAATGAAAATCCTATTTTACCTCCAACTTACCTCTCAAACTCTGCTCCTTTCTTCAAAAGTAATTACTTTCAATTATTTTTTTTCTCTATCCTTTTGTAGTTAATTTCTAATTTTATTGCATTGCAATCGACAATGTGGCCTGAACCACTGTTTTTCTGGAATATACTGAAATTGGAATATACCGAATTTGGAATAGACTAAAATGGTTAATCTATTTTTGCATATTTTTATAAAGGTTTGAAAGGATGTGTATTTTCTATATGTGGGTTACAAAAATAGAGGCAAGGATAGAGAGATATGTTAGATTAAGCTTGCCAATCGTTATTGAAATTTTACTTATTTTTGCCTATTTTTCTCCAGTTATCTTTAAAATTCTTAGAGAAGTGTATTATTGTTTCCAACTGTGTTCAACTAAGTTACTTTTACTTTCTCTTTGTATTTTTAACAATCTTTCCTTGTTATTCTATCTTCTCACTGAGCTGTTTATATTTTAACATAAAATAATCCTTTTGTTTATCAAATATTTTTGGCCTTAAATCTATTTTTTTAAGTATTGCCATACATGCTTTACTTTTGTTTGATGGTTTTGCATCAGGTTTTTTAAATTTTCAAACTTTGCCAATTTTAGTATAGTCTCTAAACTGTACTTAAATATTATTTTTTACTTAATCTAAAATTCTCCATGCTTTAATAGAGAAATTATACCTATTAATAAACATCCTATTAATACATATAATTAAATCAAATTAAAAATTATTACCCATGATAACTATGATAACGAATATCACAGTTGATATTCTAATATCAACTAATAATTTAGTTGCAAATTAATTTATTTGTATCATGCATCGGCAAATATTTAACGGCTAAACTTTTTTTTATTAGATTTTGCTCACCAGCATTTTTTATATCCCCTATATTCCTCTTTCTGCAAATATGCTTAAGATTCTGTGGACCACTTGAAGTATTATGCCTGAAAATAATTTAATATTGCCTCCACATTTAAATTATAGTTAGGCTATGTATACTTTTATTTATTTATTTATATTTAAGTTTATGGGGTAACATTGGTTAATACAATTATATAATTTTCAGGTGTACATTATAATTCGACACTTATATATTCTATTGTGTGATTACTACCCAAAGTACAGTTTCCTTCAGCTACTATATATTTGATCTCCTTTACCCACTTCACCTTCCCCAACCCCCTATATTTGACCCCTTTAATCAGTCTCTGTCCTCCCTTCTGCCTCACTCCCCACCCTCTGCTAACCACTAGTCTATTGTCCATGTCCCTGAGTCTCTGTTTGTCCTGTTCATTTGTTGCTTTTAAGTTTATATCCCACATATAAGTGATTTCATTTCATGTGTATTCAACTTTTTCAGTCTGGCTTATTTTGCTTAGCATGATTATCTCAAGGTCTATCCAGGTTGTTGTAAATGGCAGTATTTCATCTCTTCTCATGGCTGAGTAATATTCCATTGTATATACGTACCACAGCTTCTTTAGCCAATCATCTATGGTAGGACACTTCGGTTGCTTCCATGTCTTGGCCAATGTGAATAGTGCTGTTATGAACATCAGTGTGTAAATATCTTTTTGGATATGGGTTTTCAAGACTTTGAGGTAAATAATCAGTAGAGGGATTGCTGGATTATACGGTAGACCAATTGTTAGTTTTCTGAGGAACTTTCATACTGTTTCTATAGTGGTTGTACCAATTTGCAGTCCCATCAGCACTGTATGAGTGTTCATTTTTCTCTGCATCCTCTCCAACATTTGTTATTACTTGTCCTGTTGATTATAGCTATACTAACAGGTGTGAGATGGTATCTCATTGTGGTTTTGATTTGCATTTCCCCTGATAGCTAGTGATGTTGAACATTCTTTCATATATTGTTCACCATTTGTATGTCCTCTAAGGAGAAGTGTCTGTTCAGGTCCTCTGCCCATTTTTTGACTGGATCATTTGTTTTTTGTTGTTATTGAGTTGTATGAGTTCTGCATATTTTGGATATTAGGCCCTTATCAGAGGTATTGCTTGCAAATATATTTTCTTATTCAGATGGTTGTTTCTTTACCTTGTTAATAACTTTTTTGCTGAGCAGAAGCTTTTTAGTTTGATGTAGTCCCATTCATTTACTTTTGCTTTTACTTCCCTTGATTTTGAGGTCAAATTCATAAAATCTTCTTTAAGTCCAAGGTCCTTGAGTTTCATTCCTATGTTTTCTTCTATGCATTTTATTGATTCCAGTCTTATATTTAGGTCCTTAATCCATTTTGAGTTAATTTTGGTGTGTAATGATAGACAACAGTCTAGTTTCATTCTTTTGCAGGTGGCCTTACAGTTTTCCCAGGACCATTTATTGAAGAGATTTTCTCCACTGTATGTTTTCGTATTTTTTGTCAAAAATTATTTGTCCATATAAATATGGGTTTACTTCTGGACTCTTCATGCTATTCCACTGGTCCGTGTGTCTGTTTTTCTGCCAATACTATGCTGTTTTGATTACTGTTGCTTTGTAGTATAATTTGAAGTTGAGCAGAGTGATGCCTCCATCCTCATTCTTTTTTCACAGGATGGCTTTGGCAACTTGGAGTCTTTTGTGCTTCCATATACATTTGATGATTTTTTAATTCTATTTCTTTAAAAAATGCCAATGGGATTTTGATGGGGATTGCATTAAATCTGTATAATGCTTTAGGTAATTTAGTCATTTTAACTATGTTGCTTCTTCCAATCCAAGAAGACGGAATGTCTTTCCATTTCTTTGTATCTTCTTCGATTTATTTTAATAGGGTCTTGTAGTTTTCATTTTATAGGGCCTTCACATGTTCCATTAAATGTATTGCTAGGTATTTTATTCTTTTTGTTGCATTGCAAAGAGAATTATCTTTTTCCACTTCTTTTCTGATGCTTCATTATAAGAGGATAGGAATGCTATGGTTTTTGAACATTGATTTCGTATCTACAGACTTTCCTGTATTTTCTTATTGTTTTTAGTAGTGCTCTTGTGGAGTCTTTACGGTTTTCTATATAGAGAGTTATGTCATTTGCAAATAGTAACAGTTTGACTTCTTCATTTCCTATTTGGATGCCTTTTATATCTTTCTCTTGCCTGATTGCACTTGCTAGAACCTCCAATGTTCTATTGAATAACAGTGGCGACAGTGGACAGCCTTTCCTTGTTCCTGTTTTTGGAAGGTTTTCAGTTTTTCACCATTAAGTTGACTGAAATTTTGTCATAGATGGCCTTTATTATGTTAAGGTGCTTTCTTTCTATACCGATTTTGTTAAGTGTTTTGATCATAAATGGATGCTGTATCTTGTCGAAGGCTTTTTCTGTATCTATTGATATAATCATATAATTCTTATTTTTAAATTTGTTTATGTGTTGTATCACATTAATCGATTTGAATATATTGAACCATCCCTGTGCCTCTGGGATGAAGCCCACTTGATCGTGGCGTATAATTTTTTTAATATATTGCTGTATTCAGTTTGCTAGTATCTTATTTAGGTTTTTGCATCTGTGTTCATGAGAGAGATATGTCTGTAGTTTTCTTTTTTGTGTTATCTTTACCAGGTTTGATATCAGAGTAATATTGGCCTCATAAAATAAGTTGGGAAGTGGTGCCTCCTCTTCAACTTTTTGGAAGAGCTTGAGGAGAATGGGTATTAATTCTTCTTTGAATGTTTGGTAGAATTCACTGGTGAAGCCATCTGGTCCTATACTTTTACTTTTTGGTAGGTTTTTGATAATTGTTTCAACTTCCATACTGCTGACCAGACTATTTAGATTTTCCAGATCTTCTTGATTCAGTCTAGGAAGATTGTATTTTTCTAAGTACTGGTCCATTTCTTCTAGGTTATTAAATTTGGCGTTATGGACTTTTTCATAGTAATCTTGCATGATCCTTTGTATTTTTGTGGTGTCTATCATAATTTCTCCTCTTTCATCTTTGATTTTGATTATTTGTGTCCTTTCTCTTTTTTCTTTCGTGAGTCTAGTCAGGAGTGTGTCAATTTTATAAACCTTCTCAAAGAACCAGCTCTTTGTTGCATTTGTTTCTTCTATTTTTTCGTTTGTTTGTTTGTTTTCAATTTCATTTATTTCTGCTCTAATTTTGATTATTTCTTTCCTTCTGCTGACTTTGGGTCTCATTTGTTCTTCCTTTTCTAGTTTTTTTAAGATGAAGCGGTAGGTTGTTTATTTGGGCTCATTCTTATTTTTGGAGTAGGCCTGTAATGATATGAACTTTCCTCTTATGACCGCTTTTGCCGTGTCTCAAAAGTTTTGATATGTTGCACTATCACTATCATTCGTCTCTATGTGTTTCTTGATCTCTCTTTTTATTTCTTCTCTGACCCAGTTATTTTCAGTAGCATGTTGTTTAATCTCCAGGTATTTGTGGTTCTTCCTGATTTCTTTTTACAGTTGATCTCCAGTTACTGAACATTATGACCAGAGAATATGGTTGGTATGATTTCAACCTTCTTATATTTGTCAAGGCTATTTCTGTGTCCCAGTATGTGGTCAATTCTTGAGAACATTCCATGTGCACTAGAGAAGAATGTATATGCAGTTGTTTTAGGATGTCAATTATGTCCAGTTGGTCTAATGTGTCATTTAAGGATGTTATTTCCTTATTGATTTTCTGTTTAGATGATCTGTCCATATCCAACAGTGGGGTATTTAGGTCCCCTACTACAATGGTGTTTTGGTCTGTTTCTTCCTTTAGTTCTGTTAGTAATTGCTTTACATATTTTGGGGCTCCCTGATTGGGAGCATAGATAATAATAGTATTATGTCCTCTTGGTGCATGATTCCCTTTATCATTATGAAGGGTCCCTCAGTATCTTTCTTTATCTTTTTTATTTTGAAGTCTATTTCATCCAATATTACTACCACTATTCCCGCTTTTTTTATTTGCTTGAAATAACATTTTCCACCCTTTCACTTTGAGTCTATATTTGACTTTGGAACTTAGATGTGTCTCCTGGAGGTAGCATATGGTTATGTTTTGTCTCTTGATCCATTCTGCAACTCTGTGACTTTTTATTGGTGAGTTCAGTTCTTTACAGTTCGAGTGATTATTGATATATGAGGTCTTCTTATAGCCATTTTATCTTTTACTTTCTGGTAACTCAGTGTTTCCATTGCTTCCTTGTCCTTGTGTTTCTGTTTTCTTTATTTTGGTTGACATTTGTGGGTTTTGCCTCTGGTTATTCTTGTTTTATGTTATATACTTCAGTTCTGAATCTTTGATGTGTGGTTACCATTACAAATATAAAAAAGATATAGTTACATATATACAGTCATCCATTTTCTTCTGCATGTGCCTTATCTCCTTCCTCCTTTGTGAATTTAGATCTTTGAAACCTACTTTTTTTCAGTCATTGTTATCTCAATTTGTCCCTATGCATGCTGAACGTTCATTACTATCTTGTTATAGCAATTCTCCTCTTATTATTTAAGCTTATAATGCCCTGTTCTTAGTAAGGGTTGCACTCTTCTGCTTCTAGTTGCCTGATAGTCACCTTACTCCTAATTATTTATTTTTGTTTGCTTATTTTGTTATTTTTGTCTTAGGTGAGCTGACACCTTTCAGTATTTCCTGTAGTGCAGACCTCGTAGTGGAGAATTCCCTCAATTTTCGTATGTCTGGAAAGGTCTTAATTTCTCCTTCATATCTAAAGGAGAGCTTAGCTGGATACATTATTTTAGGCTGATAGTTCCTTTCACTAACTAGTTTAAAATATTTGATTCCATTCCTTTCTGGCTTGTAAAGTTTGCTCTAAGAAGTCCAATGATAATCTAATGGGTTTTCCTTTATATATTACCATCTTCTCTTCCCTGGCTGCCCTGAGATTCTGTCTTTGTCATTGATTTTTGATAACTTTAATACAATGTGTCTTGGTGAAGACCTTTTTGGAATGAGATAATTGGGTGTTCCGTTAAGTTCTTGAATTCCAAGCTTCAGCTTGTTCCTTATATTGGGGAAATTCTTGTCAACTATTTGTCTGAATATGCTTTCTAGTCCTTGCTCCTTTTCCTCACTCCGGTAATGCCCATTATTCTTATGCTTCCTCAGCTAGTTCTAGTATTTCTCTTTCATTATTTTTTATTCTTCAGTTTCCCTCTTCTTCTTTCTGATTTATTTCTAGATGTCTGCCTTCGATGTCACTGATCCTTTCTTCCATTTGTTGACTCTATTTTTCAAGCCTGCTATTTTCACTTTTCACCTCTTGCAGTGTGTTCTTCATCTCTAGAAGTTCTATTTGGTCCCTTTTGAGGGTTTCAATCTCCTTGCTCTGTTCATCTAGTTGTTTTTCAATTCCTGAAATTGTTGATTTATTTTGGATCTCGTTGAATTTTTTTCAGAAGTACTACCTGAATTCTCTGTCATTTAAGTCACATATTTCTATGTCTATAAGCTTATTTTCTGGAGATTTTTCTTTCTTTCTGAGATGCCTGGTCACCTTGGTTGTTCATGGAGTTTAATGGACTATTTCTCTGCCTGGGGATTAATGGAAGTGTATTGTTGTTTTTTCAGAAAGAAAATTTATTATATAAAGATCTCTCTTTAGCCTGCTGCAAAGAAGTTGTTTTTCTTTTGGTTTCCAGTAGGTGGCATCTAAACTTCTTGGATTCCCTGCTTTATATAAAGCCTAAATGTCTTTTTTATTTTCTTGTAGATATTTAATCACATTTGGCAGTCTCACTTTCAGTCCCTGTCAGTGTTAGCAACAGTTTTGGTAACATTTACTCAGATTCCCTTGGGCCTTTGCGGTGATTGGTCTCAGAGGGTATGGGGGTAGAACCCCTCTGGGTTGTGAGTTGGGGGCTGAGACTCAGCCTCAGTTTTGCAACTGTTGTGGGTAAAAATCAACTGTTCTTTCTCTATGGTCTCATCCCGCTTTTCTGCTTTCTACCCTGATGACTGAGCCCTGCTGCCGGCTGCTAGAAGTTCATGCACTTCCAGGCAGGCTGATCATTAAGTTGCCACAGCTTCTCCCCTTCCCCCTCCTCCTGCAAGGAGCTCCAGGAGCTGCAAAAGGCAGCTTCTTTATTTCTCCCGGTCCACTGCCTGACACCCAGAGGTCTGACCTGTGGTAGCTCTTATGCACAGATCCCATGCTCAGACATGCTGATGTGCAGTTTGGGTGTTTTTTGTAGAGTTTTAGATATTCAGCTTATTGTTGTTTTAAGGCGAGAGATCTGAGGAGGTCTCGCTCCGCCATGTTTCCAGGGTGACTCTCAGTTTAGTTTTGATTTGAATTTCTCTTATTTTGAATGTGATTCAGCATCATTTCATATGTTTAAGGGCCATTTATATTTCTCTTTCTAAGAGTTGTCTGTTCTGGTCCCTTGCCTATTTTTCTATTGAATTATTAGTCATTTGCAGATATTTTTCCTCAGCTTGTCATTTGTCCTTTCACTTCACATATTATGTATGAATGTTTTTTTTTTATCATAATCAGAAAGCCCCTTTTGTTCCTCCTCTCGAATACTAAAGTCATTTTTTATAGTCATAATTGTAGAGTCAGGGCTTCCATGTTCTAGTGGGTAGAAGCCAGGGCTGCTGCTAAACATCCAACAATGCACAGGAATGAATTCCACAATAAGGAGTTATCCAGCCCAAAATGTCAGTAGCACTGAGGTGGAGAAACTGTGGTTTAAAGGAATCAACTCATGCTTTTTTCTAATACTTTAGAACATTTTATATTTTACATTTAAATCTTTGATCCATTTAGAATTTATACTAATTTACAATATGAAGTATGGATTCAAGTTTATCTTTTTCCAGATGAGTTCTCAGTTGTAACAACATCAATTATTATTCCATGTATTAGTTATCTATCACTGTGTACCAATATGTCCCAAACAGCAGCTTGAAACACAAGAATTTATTATCTCACATAGTTTCTGAGGGTCAGGAAAGTGAGAGTGACTTATCTGAGTGGTTCTGGTGCAGGGTTGCTCATAAAGTTACAATTTAAGCTATTAGCCAGGAATGCAGACATTTGGAGGCTCAAAGATCTGCTTCCCAGGTCATTCCCATGGTTGTTGTCAGGCTTTAGATTCTCATGGGCTCTTGGCTGGAAGTGTCTGTTCACCATGTGGGCTTCTCCATAGTGTACTTGAGTGTCCTCATGATATGGTGTGTGGCTTCCCCCAGAGTGAGTAATCCAAGACAGAAAGAGAGCACCTAATACAGATATTGGAGGGCTTTTTTTTTTTTTTAAATAAGATAATCTTTGAAGTGACATGAAATCACATCTGTAGTATTCTATTCATAATAAATGAGTCACTAAGTCCAGGTATCATTCAAGGGCAGGAGAATTAAGTTCTATTTCTTGAATGAAGGAATATCAAAGAATTTTTAATATATTTTAAAGCCATCATACTCTGCTTACTTGAGATTCCTCTTTTATCATATACTTATTCCCCATGTGCATTGGGCTTATTTACATAATTAATGTACATTGCTTCTGACAACTTTTTGCAAGGTAATTTTTAAAATCATGCTGTGTTCATGATTTGTATTAAGGGAATTGTTTACATTCACAAATTATTTTACGTGCTTCTACTAGCCTGGTAGATCAATGAGAGTATGAATATGAACATATTTTACAAACTCTAAGGAAATAAACTACTATAGGTTTTGTTATTATTATTTTTATGTGAAAGTATAGCCCCAAATTCCATATTCTATTTCTTATTTGATTTGCTGAATTGGTTCTTGGATGCAAGTTGGAATGTAAGTTGTGGGCCAGTTGTGAAATTTTCCATCATAACATTTCCTGTGAATACAAAAGAACTGCAACCCAGTCCAGGAAACAAACATAAAATGTGTCAACTAGTTTATATTCACTTAGTCTTATCTGCCACTTCTGGGGTGTCCGTTTTACCTTTTATGTTGCTATTTGGGAAATCACAGTTATTATAGGCATATATAAATATATGTGGTTGTGTTTGGATATGAAAAGAGAAATGTGTGACCTTCGCAAGAGAAAGCACCAGCAGGAGTTGCTAAAGATATGTTCTGTTATGTGAGATGTGATACACAGGGCCATATTGTCCAAATCATTCCTCTAAAATTCTGCCTGTAGAATCTTTTAATTCTTGTAAGACTTTTTTTATTTTTTTAATTACAGAGGTTTCTTTAAATATAAATAATCCTGGGGCTAGTAATACTTCAATCCTACCGATAATTGAGCCTAGTTGAGGAAGAAGGAAAGGACAAAAGAAAGGATAAGAGCTTAGATATGGTAAAGGAACCAGGAAAGGAGAAAACAGATTGAGAAATCAAGACAAACTTTGTCTGTAATAGGCACAATAACTAATGTGTTTGGATTTTTAAAATATGAAAACTCCAATTGACAGTTTACATGACGGATCCAACCAATAGACATGCTTTGTCCATTCAAAAATGTTTAAAAATTTGGAGATTTTCTTAAAATTGCCGGATTTTCTTGAAAGAACCAGACTGTCTTGCAATACTGGGCCTGTGTGGCAGCAATCGACCAGAGCTGTGTAATATCTGTGACCTTTAGATGGGGTAAGGACTTTCCAATTCACTACAGTCTTCCCCAGTCCTTTATGCCTCTCCATTAGCAAGGTCACATATTAGTTACTGCTTGCCACCTTATTTGCACTGTTGTTATTCATGTAGTGGGGATTTTTGTTTGTTTGTTTTTTTGTATTTTAAGAGCCTAACAAAATTGAGAGAAAAAAGACAGATTTAAAGGATCACATATTTTAAGAAAATGACTAGCGGTCTTCAAGGTGAGAATCTACCCTGGGGGCGTTCAAGTGTGCAGACCCTGGATTAGAAAATACTTCATTCTGGAGCACCATTAGAGCCCTCTGCATGTCAACATGCCTGTGTATTCCTACTCTACCATCACAGGCCACACCATCCTCTTTGCCATCTGATAGCCTGCACAGCCTTTCCTTAGAATGTTTGTTGTGCTGCTGTACCTTGCTGCCATCAGGAAGACATGTGCTTGAGGTTGTGTTTAGATTACATAACAATTTGTACTGAATGAACCACATTTGCTGTCACATTCTCCCTTGGTCCATTGCAGCTGCCCTATCAACGGGCATTGCCTTTGGATTACATATAGAAGTTTTTCATGCATTATTCTTGGCAGCAGATAGCTACAGGGGTCTCATCCATTTCAGATGCCATCACTTAAGCTTTATGTCTACCTCTTTACAGGTTTCCTATACCTGTTCAGGCTTTTTATTAAAGATGTTTTGGGTGACATGAGTCAGGGAACTGAGTTTGAAAGAACTTCTTCAACAGAGCAAATCCAGGACAGCACTTGCATCATGCACACCTCCTCACCCCAAAAGAACCCAGAGAGAGGTTACACTGACTCCAATCCTGTTCATCTGCCAGGAAGGGACACAATCTTGCACACATTATGGAGTGACGAATTACTCCTTGAGAGAGAGCAAAGGAAGCCCAGTTGCTTTATGTGTGAAGAAGTATGCTCGCTTCTTCAGGCTTCTCTCCCCATCTGCCCAGAATATGATCCACCACTCCTGGGTTTTGGCAGGTTAAGATCACCATTTATGCTCAGTTCTCAACTGAAGCACATTGTGCTATTTATGTGACTTCTTTACCCTGAGTAGAAGATAGACATCAGAATAACAAGGCAAAAAATTATTAGTGACCATGGTTAAAATATATCTAAAAGTTATTCAAACCACACATGACAGAGACACTAGAGAGAGTTTAACTGAGGACACACAGATGTGTTTTGTTTTTCTATTTCTATCTTATACATCATCTATGAATCAGCTACATGTAATAGAAACCAAATAATATTGGGTTAGCCAAATAAGAATTTCTTTTTCTCTCTCAGCAAGAAGTCAGATGTCATCGATATCCGAATACCTTATTTTTCTGCTCCCCTATTTTTGCCATACACTTTCATTCTTGTGTATGTTGCCTCATCTAGATATTTTGACAAAGTCAGATCAATGAAGAAATAAGGTAGGAGATATTTCTGGTCAAGATGGTGGTGTAGATAAACTCTGAAATTAACTTCTCCCATGAGCACATCAAAATTACAACTAAATTAAAGAAAAACCATCACTGAGAACCACCTGAAGACTAGCTGAACAGAATTAGTATAACTAAGGTTATAAAGAAGAAGCCACATAGAGACTGATAGGAAAGATGGAGATGTAAATAGGGGACGTCCCACCCACAAGTGGTTGGTTAAGAATCAGGTGGGATATCTCAACTATGGAGGTCCTTCCTGAGGAGTAAGGGGTCCCAACTCCATACAGGCTCCCTAATCCAGAATACTAGTGCCAGGAAGTGGAGTCCTCACAATATCTGGATGTGAAAACCAGCAGGAATTTCTTACCCCCAGAGTGACAAAGGGCTGTGGGAGACTGCTCTTAAAAAGCCAGTGCATAAATTCACTTGCTGTAAGCTCCATACCAGGGCAGCAGCTAGAAAGCTGCCAGGAACATATGGGAAAGAACTAAATTGACTAACTCAGGGTGAGGACTGGAGGGGCAGGGGTAGGGGCAACTCTCCCCTGGAGCAGATGATGGCAGTCACCATTGTTCCTTTGTTGAACTCTCCTCTCACACAGATAACAAGATATAGGCAGGTGCTGAATACGCATTCTCTATTAAACTGGCTAACATCGTTCACTATGCCCTGGTGATTCCCTGAGACCTTGCCCCACCCAACTCATTCATCTGCCCCAAGCTTCTTCTAGCAACTCCTCCCGCTTCAGACTCATTCAAAGGATCACAAACCTTACATGAGTGGTGGCTTCCTTAGGCTTGCACTGCAGACTTTCTGAAAGGTACACAATTCCCATGCAAGTGGTGGCCACCCTCAGCTTGTGCTACAGACTCTCTGAAAGGTCCAATAACCCCACACAAGCAGTAGCTATACTCAGCATATGATGTAGCTCCTGCCAAGTGGCCCCAAACCTAACACAACAGGCAACCAGCCTCAGTCTGCATCATAACTCCCACCAGGTGACCCTAAAAATGGCACAAGTGACAACCAGTCTTGGCCTGTAACATATCTCCAAGTAAACAGTCAGATGCCTGCCATAAATTGTAGCTGGCTTTAGCTCTCATCATAGTGCCCACCAAATGCTCCCAAGCCTGACGCAAGTGGCAACCAGCCTCAGTTCTCAGCATAGCTTCTTCCAAGTGACTCCAAGTTTAGCACAAGCAACAAACAAATGCAGATTACTTTGTAGCTCCTACCACTGCACAAGCCCTGCACAAGTGGCAGCTGAACTTAGCCTGCACCAAGACCACTCCCAAGTGGTTCCACGTTGAACATACCTTATGGCCAGCTTCAGACTATACCAGAGCTACAGCCAACCAGCTTCATAACTTACACACCTGAAGGCTCTTGTGCCCCACTAAAGGGGTTCCTGCTCTTTGAAGTCAGCACCCACACAACACTCTGTACTTAATAGTCATGGCCAGTTATCGCAGCCAGTGCACCTGAGGGTAAACCCCATTCACTGATGTATCAGCAGCAATTAAGCCACAACTACCAGAGGAGGGCACACACAACTCACACAGGGGGCACTCCTGGAGTATCCAGCTCAGGTGACCTGGGAGACTGCACCACTGAAAGTCACAGAATACCTTCTACATAAGGCCACTCTGTCAAAACTGGGAAACATAGCAGATCTGCCCAATACACAGAAACTATCAGGACAACAACCAAAATCAGGAGGCGAAGAAACATGTTTTAAATGAAAGAATAGGGCAAAACTCCAGAAAAAGAAATAAACAAAATGGATATAGGCAATCTACCATATATGGAGTTCAAGACACTGGTTATAAAGATGCTCAGTGAAATTGGGAACAGAATATAAGAACTCAGTGAGAATTGCAACAAAGAGAAAAAATATAAAAAGAACCATCAGATCTGAATAATACATTAGAGGGAATCAACAGTAGATTAAATGAAACAGTATCAAATCAGCAATCTAGAGGATAAGGTAGCAGAAAACACCCAATTGGAACAGGAAAAAAAAAAAAAAAAATCCAAAAAAAATGAGGATAGTTTAAGGAATCTCTGGAACAACATCAAATGTAATAACAATCACATCATAGGGGCCCCAGAAGGATATTAGCGAGCAAAAGAGTTTGAAAACCTATTTGAAGAATTAACTACTGAAAACTTCCTTAACCTAGTGAAAGAAATAGACATACAAATCCAGGAAGTGTAGAGAACCAAAGAAGCTCACACCAAGACACATTATAATTAAAATGACAAAAGTTAAAGAGAGAATTGTAAAAGTAGAAAAAGAAAATCTGATACTTGCATACAAGGGAACTCCTATAACACTATGAGCTGATTTTACCACAGAAATTTTGCAAGCCAAAAGAAAATGTCATGAAATATTCAAAGTGATGAAAAGCTAGGACCTACAACCAAGATTACTCTATCCAGCAAAGCTATCATTTAGAATAAAGGAAAAATAGATTTTCCTAGGCAAAATTAAGATAAAGGAGTTTATCGCTAGTAAATCAGTATTATAAAAAATGTTAAAGAAGTTTTTTAAGAAGAAAAAAATAAAAAATATGAATAAGAAAATATGGGAAAGGATAAAATTTCACTGACAAAGGTAAAGCTTTAGTAAAAGCAATGGATTAACCAATTATAAATCTAGTACAAAGTTAAAAGACAAAACTAGGAAAATTATGTGTAATTGCAAAAATAAGAGATACACAACAACATACACACAAAAGACATAAAAAATAATGACCGAAACATAAATGTGAAAAGGATGAGTAAAATTCATAGTGATTTTAGAATGTCTTTACACTTAAGTCACCACCAACTTAAAATAGACTGCTATAAACATAGCTTGGTATGTAGAAAGCACATGATGACCACAGACTAAAAATTGATGAGATATACAAGAAATATAAAGAAATCCAAACATAACACTAAAGAAAGTGATCAACATGCAAGAGAGCAAGAGAATAAGAAAGGAACAGAATAAAAAAGCAATCAGAAAATATTTAATAAAATAGCAATAACTTCATATCTATCAATAATTACTTTAAATGTAAATGGACTAAATGCTCCAATCAAAAGAAATAGGGTGGCTGAATGGATTAAAAAAAAAAAATACTAGTACATATGCTGCCTATAAGAGACCCACTTCAGATTGAAAGACACAGATTGAAAGTAAAAGGGTAGAAAAAGGTCTTTCATGTAAAAGAAAAGAAAAAGCTGGGGAAGTAATACTTATATCAGACAAAATAGAGTTTGAAACAAAGACTTAACAGGACACAAAGAAGGGCATTTGATAATGGTAAATGGATCAATCCAAAGAGAAGATATAATTCTTATAAACTCTATAAACAACATAGGAACACCTAAGTATATAAAGCAAATATTGACAAACATAAAGGGAGATATCTATAGTAATACAATAATAATAGAGGACTTTTAATACCCTATTGGCATCAATGGATAGACCATCCAGATGGAAAATCAGGAAGAAAACAGTAGCTTTAAACGACACATTAGATCAGATGAATTTAATTGCTCTTTTTAGAGCATTTCATCCCCAAGCAGCAGAATATACATTCATTTCAAGTGCACATGGAACGTTTTCTAGGAGAGAACAAATAGTAGGCCACAAAACAAGTCTCAATAAATTTTAAAAGATTTAAATCATATTAAACACCATCAATCACAAAGGTATGAAACTAGAAATTAATTACAAAAAGAAAACTGAAAAACATACAATTACACAGAGGTTAAGTAACATGCTAGTAAATAATGAATGAGTTAATGGCGAGATCAAGGAGGTAATCAAAAGATACCTTGAGACAAATAAAAACAAAATGACTGAAAGTCAATAAAATTCAGCCAAAGTGGAATATTCATAGCAATAGAGGCCTACCTCAAGAATCAAGAAAAATCTAAAATAAACAATTAAACTTTACACTTAGAAACTAGAAAAAGAATAAACAAAACCCCAAATAAGTAGAATGAAGAAAATAATAAGGATCGGAGTGGAAATAAACAAAACAGAGACTAAAAAATGCAGAAACTCAATGAAGCCAACAGCTGGTGCTTTGAAAAGATCAACAAAATTTATAAAACTTTAGCCAAACTCATCAAGAAAAAAAGAGAGTAGGCCCAAATAAATAAAATCAGAAGTGAGAAAGGAGAAGTAACAACCAACACCACAGAAATAAAAAGGATTATAAGAAAATACTACAAAAATCATATGCCAACAAACAGGACAATCTAGAAGAAATAAATTCCTAGAAATATACTATTTTTCAAGCCTGAATCAGGAAAACACAGAAAAAACAGATCAATAACTGCTAACAAAGTCAAACTAGTAATCAAAGAGCTCTCAACAAACAAAATTTCTGGACCGGATGGCTTTACAGGTGAATTTTACCAAACGTTCAAAATAAAATTAATATCTATCCTTATAAAACTACTCCAAAAAGTTAGAGAGGAGGAAAACACCCAAACTCTTTATACCAGTTGAGTATTACCCTGATATAGAAACCAAAGAAAAAAAAATTACATGCCAATATCCCTGATAAGCATAGATACAAAAATCTTCAATAAAATATTGGCAAAAAATCCAGCAATACATTAAAAATATTGTGTTCCGTGATCAAGAGAAATTTAAATCTGGAATTTAAGGTTGGTGTAGTATTCACAATCAATTAATGTGATATACCACATAAACAAAATGAAGGATAAAAATGATATGATCATACCAACAGATGCAGAAAAAAAATATGACAAAATTCAACACTTATGATAAAAAATTTCAGCAAAATGGGGCTAGCATAAATATATCTCAACATAATAAAGGCTGCAAATGACAAACCCACAGCTAATATTATACTAAATGGTGAAAAGCTGAAAGCTTTTTATGTATCAGGAACAAGACAAGGATGTTCATTTTCATCACTTTTATTTAACAAATAATTGGAAGTTTTAGCCACAGCAATCAGACAATAAAAAGAAAAGACTTCTGTCTACATCCATGCTACTTAGAACAAGCCCAATCCCATCTGATCTCAGAAGCTAAGCAAGGTCGGGCCTGATTAGTACTTGATGGGAGACCACCTAGGAAGACCAGGTGCTGTAGGCGTAAAAAATAAAAAAATAAGGAATTGTAAGCTGAGAAGGTCCTTGCAAAGTGTGAGGTTAACCAAAATAAACAAACAAACAAACAAACAAATAAAAAGAAACAAACAAATAAAAAGAAAGAAAAGACTTCTGAACTGGAAAAGAAGACATTAAACTGACATTATTTACAGATGACATTATTTACAGATGATAGCATACAGAGAGAATTCTAAAGATTCCACCAAAGAACTATTAGAACCGATAAATGAATTTAGTAAATTAGCAGGATACAAAATTAATATTTAAAATTAATTGTATTTATATACACTAATATCAAACTATCAGAAACAGAAATTAAGAAAACAATCCCATTATAGTTGCATCAAAAGAATAAAATACCTAGAAATAAATTTCACCAAAGAGGTACACAAAATCCTTGTATTCAAAAACTATGACACTGAAGGAAGAAATTGAAGTAAACACAAGTAAATGGAAAGATATACCATGCTCATGGATAGGAAAAATGAACATTATTAAAATGTCCATACTACCCATGGCAACTACAGATTCAATGCAATCCCTATCAGAATATCAATGGCATTTTTTTCCCAAATAACTAAAACAAAAAATCCTAACATGTATGAAACCACAAAATACCCTAATGGTCATAGCAATCTTGAGCAAAAGAAAAGACTTAGAGGTATCACAATACCTAATATCAAACGATACTACAAGTTTATAGTAATCAAAATAGCATGGTACTGGCATAAAAATAGACAATATAGATCAATGCAACAGAATGAAGAGCTAAAAAATAAACTTATACCTATATTGTCAATTAATGAATGACAAAGGAGGCCAGTATATACAGTGGGTTAAAGATGGTCTTTTTAATTAAACATGTTAGGAATGCTGGACTGATACATGAAAAAATGAAACTAGATAACCTACTTTTACTATATAAAAAAATAAATTCAAAATGAATTTAATACTTAAATGTAATACCTAAAACCATAAAACTCCTAGAAGAAAATAAAGGCAGTAAATTCTCTGACATTGCTCTTAGTAATATTTTTTGGACATGCCTCCTCAAGTGAAGGAAACAAAAGAAAAACACAAACAAATGGAACTTCATCAAATTAAAAAGTTTTTATGCAGTGAAAGAAACCATCAACAAAAAGAAAAGATAGAGAGTAAACAAGAAACATCATAGACTGAAAGATATCCCCAGATCTCTTACCTTGAAACAACAATAAGCTGAAAATCTAAAATTCAACAAAAAACATACAAACTGCCTACCAGCATATCTAAGCGTGGAATCTGCACATAAGTGCTACCGCAGGTCAGAATCCCAGGTTTCGGGCAATGGACTGGGAGAAACAAAGAAGCTACCTCTCATACCTGAAGCTCCCTCCAGGAGGAGAGGGAGGAGAGAAAGTGCAGTGAGTTCCATGAACAGCCCTCTCTGGGAGAACTGTGAGCTACATGAGGTTGAAGGCAGTGCCCAGGCATCAGAGCAGAAAGCAGAGAAACAGGACAGCAGAAAAACAACAGTTGATTTTTACCAGCCACAGTTGCAAAACTGAGGCTAAGTTGCAGGCCCCTCTCCCGCTTATTCTTTGAGTCTGAACACCACAGAGTCCTAGGGGAATCTGAGCAAATGCTACTGAAACTGTTGCTAACACTGCCAGGGACTGAGATTGAGGGTAGCGAGCATGATTAAATATATACGAGAAAATAAAAAAGCATTATTAAGGCTTTATATAAAACAGGGATCCAAGAGGCTTAGATGCCATCTACTAAAAACCAAAAAACGCCTTCTTTGCAACATGCTAAAGAGAGGCATTTATATAATAAATTTTCTTTCTGGAAAAGCAACAGCATACACTTCCATTAATGTCCAGGCAGAGAAATAGTACATTAAACACATGAACAACCAAGGTGACAAGGCAGCTGAGAAAGAAAGAGAAAAATCTCCAGAAAATAAGCTTACAGACATAGAAACATATGACGTAAATGACAGAATTTAGGATGGTACTTCTGAAAAACTCAATGAGATCCAAAGCAATTCATATCAACAATGACAGGAAATGAGAAAAAACAACTAGATGAGCAGAACGAGTTATTTAGCAAGGAGATTGAAACCCTCAAAAGGGACCAAATAGAACTTCTGGAGATGAAGAACACACTGCAAGAGGTGAAATAGCAAGCTTGAAAAATAAAGTCAACCAAATGGAGGAAAGGATCAGTGATATCGAAGACAGAAATCTAAAAATAAATCAGAAGGAAGAAGGAAGAAACTGAAGAATGAAAAATAATGAAAGAGAAATACTAGAACTAGCTGATACTATTAGGAGAGGAAGCATAAGAATAATAGTCATTCTCAAAGGAGAGGAAAAAGAACAAGGATTAGAAAGCATTTTCTGACAAATAGATGATGAGAATTTCTCAAATGTAGAATTTCCCAAATCTAAGGACTAAGCTTGATCTTGGAATTCAAGAAGTCAACAGAACATCCAATTATCTCAACCCAAAAAGGCCTTCTCTAAGACACATTGTATTAAAATTATCAAAAATCAATGACAAAGAAAGAATTTTCAGAGTAGCTAGAGAAAAGAAGATGGTAACCTATAAAGGAAAATCCATTAGATTATTGTTGGACTTTTCAGCATTAACCCAACAAGCAAGAAAGTAGTGGAATCAAATATTTAAACTATTAAATGTAAAGAAATACCAGCCAAGAATAATGTATCCAGCTAAGTTCTCCTTTAGATATGAAAGAGAAATAAAGACCTTTCTGGACATACAAAAATTGAGGAAATTCTCCACTATGAGGCCTGCATTACAGGGAATACTGAAAGGTGTCAGCTCACTTAAAACAAAATGACAAACAAAATACATAACGAGGAGTAAGGCCACTAGCAGACAGATAGAAGCAGAGTAGTGCAACCCTTACTAAAAACAGGGCATTATAAGCTTAAACAATAAGAAGAGATTTGCTATAGCAAGATAGTAATGAACGTTCAGAAACATAGAGACAAATTGAAACAACAATGACTGAAAAGGGGAAGATTCAAAGATTCAAATTCTCAAAGGAGAAAGAAGATAAGGCACACGCAGAAAAAATGGATGGCTGTATATATATAACTATCCTCTACATATTCGTAATGGTAACTATACACCAAAGATTCAGAACTGAAGTATGTAACATAAAACAAGAAGGACCAGAGGGAAAACCCACAACACCTAACCAAAATAAGAAAAGCAGACACAGAAGGAAAGAAAGCAATGAAAACACCAAGCTAACGGAAAGGAAAACATAAAATGGTTATAGGAAAACCTCATATTTCAATAATCATCCTACATGTAAATGGACTGAACTCACCAATAAAAAGACACAGAGTTGTAGATTGGATCAAAAACAAACCCCAAATATATGCTGCCTTTAGCAGATACATCTCAGTTCCAAAGACAAATATAAACTCAAAGTGGAAGGCTGGAAAATTATATTGTAAGCAAATGACATTTAGAGAAAAGTGGGAGTAGTGGTACTAATATTGGACGAAATAAATTTCAAAATAAAAAAGGTAAAAAAGATATGGAGGGACACTTCAAAATGATAAAGGAAATCATTCACCAAGAAGACACAATACTTATTAATATCTATGCTCCCAATCTAGGAGCCCCAAAATATATAAAGCAATTACTAACAGAACTAAAGAGAGAAATAGACCAAAATGCTATCATAGTAGGGAACCTGAATACCCACTGTCGAATATGGACAGATAACCCAAACAGAAATGCAATAAGAAAATAATATCCTTAAATGACACAATGGACCAAATGGCCATAATAAATAATTACAGAGCCTTTCATTTCCAAATAGCTGCTTATACATTCTTCTCTAGTGCACTTGGAACATTCTCAAGGATTGACCATATACTGGAACACAGAGATAGCCTTAACAAATATAAGAGGGCTGAAATCATACAATCCATATTCTCTGGTCATAATGCTCTATAACTGGAGATCAACTGTAAAAAGAAATCAGGAAGAACCACAAATACATGAAGATTAAACAACATGCTACTGAAGAATAACTGGATCAGTGAAGAAATAAAGAGAGATAAAGAAACGCATAAAAACGAATGATATTATAGTGCAACATATCCAAACTTTTGAGACACAGCAAAAGCAGTCATAAAAGGAAAGTTAATATCATTACAGGCCTATCTCCAAAAACAAGAATGAGCCCAAATAAACAACCTACTGCTTCATCTTAAAAAACTAGAAAAGGAAGAACAAATGAAGTCTAAAGTCAGCAGAAGGAAAGAAATAATCAAAATTAGAGCAGAAATAAATGAAATTGAAAATAAAAAAAAACAATAGAAAAAACAAATGCAACAAAGAGCTGGTTCTTTGAGAAGGTTAATAAAATCAACAAATCCCTGGCTAGACTCATTAAAGAAAAAAGAGAAAGGACACAAATAAACAAAATCAAGGACGAAAGAAGAGAAATTATGACAGACACCACAGAAATACAAAAGATCATACAAGAATGCTATGAAAAAGTACATAACATCAAATTTAATAACCTAGAAGAAATGACCAAGTTTTTAGAAAAATACATTCCAAGACTGAATCAAGAACTGAAAAGTCTAAATAGACCGATCAGCAGTATGGAAATTGAAACATTATCAAAAACCTACCAAAAAGTAAAAGTCCAGGACCAGATGGCTTCACCAGTGAATTCTACCAAACATCCGAAGAAGAGTTAATACCTATTCTCCTCAAACTCTTCCAAAAAATCAAAGAGGAGACAATACTTCCCAACTAATTTTATGAGGCCAGTATTACTCTGATACCAAAACCTGGTAAAGTTAACACAAAAAAGAAAACTACAGACCAATATCTCTCATGAACACAGATGCAAAATTCCTAAATAAGATACTAGCGAACCAAATACAGCAACAGATTAAAAAGATTACACACCACGATCAGGTGGGCTTCATCCAAGGGGCACAGGAATGGTTTAACATACAAAAATTGATTAATGTATTCACCACATAAAAAATTAAAAAATAAGAGTCATATGATCATATCGAGAGATGCAGAGAAAGCCTTCGACATGATACAGTAGCCATTTATGATCAAAACACTTAACAAAATCGGTATAGAAGGAAAGTAACTTCACATAATAAAGGCCATATATGACAAACAGTCATCATTATATTTAATGGTGAAAAACTAAAAATCTTCCTTCTAAGATCAGGAAGAAGACAAGGCTGTCCACTATAGCCACTGTTATTTAATATAACATTGGAGGTCTTAGCGAATGCAATCAGGAAGAGAAAGATATAAAAGGCATCCAAATAGAAAATGAAGAAGTCAGACTTTCTCTATTTGTGCATGACATGATTCTCTATGCAGAAAACCCTAAAGACTGCATAAGAACACTAATAGAAACAATAAGCAAATGCCATAGATTCTGTATACAAAATCGATGTTCAAAAGCCCATAGCATTCCTATACTCTAATAGTGAAGTGTCAGAAAAAGAAGAAATAAATCCTTTTGCAATGCAACAAAAAGAATAAAATACCTAGGAATAAATCTAATGAAACATGTGAAGGACCTATATGAAAACTATAATACCCTATTAAAAGACATTGAAGAAGATACAAAGAAATGGAAAGATATGCCATGTTCTTTGGATTGGAAGAACCAGCTTAGATAAAATGACCTTATTACCTAAAGCATTATACAGATTTAATGCAATCTCCATCGAAATTCCATTGGCGTTTTTTAAAGAAATAGAACAAAACGCATCAGATTTGTATGGAAGCACAAAAGACTCCGAAATGTCAAAGCTATCCTGAGAAAAAAGAATGAGGCTGGAGGAATCACTCTGCCCGACTTCAAATTGTACTACAAAGCAACAGTAATCAAAACAGCATAGTTTTGGCAGAAAAACAGACACACAGACCAGTGGAATAGCATGAAGAGTCCAGAAGTAAACTCATATTTATATGGGCAAATAATTTTTGACAAAAAAGCCAAAAACATACAGTAGAGAAAGGAAAGCCTCTTCAATAAATGGTGCTGGGAAAACTGTAAGGCCACCTGCAAAAGAATGAAACTAGACTGTTATCTATCACTGCATGCCAACATTAACTCAAAATAGATTAAGGACCTGAAACAATAAAATTCATAGAGGAAAACATAGATACTAAACTTAAGGACCTTGGGCTTAATGAGGATTTTACGAATTTGACCTCAAAGGCAAAGGAAGTAAGAGCAAAAATAAATGAATGAGACTACATCAAAGTAAAAAGCTTCTGCTCATCAAAAAAAAACAAAACAAAAAAACCCGTCAACAAAGTAAAGAGACAACCATTCGAATGGGAGAAGATATTTGCAATCAACGCCTCCGATTAAGGCCTAATATCCAAAATATACAAAGAACTCATACAACTCAATAAAAATAACAATAACCAAAAGATCCAATCAAAAAATAGGCAGAAGCTCTGAACAGACACTTCTCCCAAGAAGACATACAAATGGCAAACAAACATGAAAAGATGGTCAGCATCGCTAGTTATTAGGGAAATTCAAATCAAATGCCAATGAGATATCATCTCACACCTGTTAGAATAGCTATAATCAACAAGACAAGTAATAACACATGTTGGAGAGATGTGGCGAGAAAGGAACCCTCATATACTGGTCGTGGGACTGCAAATTGGTACAGCCGCTACGAAAAACAATATGGAGGTTCCTCAAAACCTGAGAATTGATCTACCATATGATCCAGCAATCTCTCTACTTGGTATTTACCCCAAAAGCTAGAAAACCCATATTCAAAAAGATATATGCACACCGATATTTAAAACAACATTATTCATGGTGGCCAGGACATGGAAGCAACTGAAGTATTCTACAATAGATGATTGGATAAAGAAACTATGATACAATGAACTATTACGTAGCCATAAGAAAAGATGAAATACTGACATTTGTGACAACATGGATGGACCTTGAGATAATCATGCTAAGTGAAATAAGCCAGACAGAAAAAGTTGAAAATCACATGATTTAACTTATATGTGGGATATAAACCTAAAAGCAAACCAAGAGGACAAACAGAGACTCATGGACATGGATAATAGTCTAGCGGTTACCAGAGGGTAGAAGGGGAAGGAGCTGGGGGAGATAGATGGTGTATAAAGGGTCAAAGAGGTGATGACACAAAGAAATCTGACTATGTGAGGGGAACACATAATATGTGTATATATATGTATATACACATATTATATATAC